>NW_010972820.1:3474466-3475003 GCF_000737465.1 Haliaeetus leucocephalus | reverse complement strand
TGGCCAGCGGCGCCCGGGACCCGCCGCCCGCCCGGGGCCGGCGGCCGGGCAAAGGGCGAGCCCTGAGCTTGTCCCCCGAACCGCTTCCTTCCCCGGCCCCGGCTGCGGCCCGGGCTGCCGACGCACGCTGCCCAGATCACGGAGGTGTCGGGAGAACCTTCGGCCGCGGCCTCGTCCCCGGCCCGAGCGGGACGATGGCACGAAATGAAACGAAACTGAGCAAAACAAAATGAAGCAGCATCGAACAAAACAAAGTAAAGCAGAATTGAACAAAACAAAGCAAAACAAGATTGAACAAAGCAAGCCAAAATAAAACCGAGTGAATAAAATTGAATAAAATAATCTAAAAATAAAGCAAAATTGAATGAAATAAAATAAGTAAAACAAGAAAACGAAAAAATACTTAAAAACGGAAGAAAATTTGAAAGTGACGATAGTCAACCAGCTCCTGTGGCGAGAGGGCTGTGGCGGCGCAGCGCCCGGCTGACAGATCGGAAGCCGCCGCCGAGCGCGGTGGCCCCGCGCCGATCCCCGCCA
>NW_010972820.1:3472087-3474456 GCF_000737465.1 Haliaeetus leucocephalus | reverse complement strand
GTCCCGCCGGGCCGGTGCGCACCCCGGGCGGGGGACCGGCGCTCGGCCCCTGCCCCCGCACACGCACCCGCCGGACTCCGCGCTGGAGCGCTCGAGGGACGTCGCAGGGATGGGGCCCCAAAACTGGAATCTGGTAGAACTTCTCCCTGCGTCCGCCCCCCCGTACTTTGTATTTCCCTGCAGCCCCTGCATAGCACGTGTTCGGGGGTTTTGTTGGTTTGGGTCTTTTTTTTTAAAGCAAAACATAATTTGTTCTGATGGTTTGGTGTTTTGTTTTGCTCTCGACTTCGGTTGGTTTTACTCCGGCTTATCGTTGCTTCTTAACTCAAGAATACACTAATTTCTAGATATACAGACCGTTAATTGACAGGAATTGACTGCCCGGAGTACCTTTTTTTTTTTGTAAAGGTAGCCCGAGCAGGACGATTCGATGGGACACTTCTATAAAACCCAGAAACTCCAGTGACATGGAAATAATTCCCGGATCACAGGTTTATTATCCCACCCTTCGCGCGACCTCATAGCGTGCATGACGCGTCTCTCCCCGGCAGCAGCTCCGTGGCGGGTGTCTTCCTTTGGGAAGGCGACAGATAAATATTGAAATAAAGAACTGGCCGGCTAAATTCCGGGTCCCGCTGCCGGTGCTGTAAAGGACCAGAGGACTTTCGACTCCACCGGCAGAAGGAGAAGATCCCGCTCTCCGCAGCAGAGTCCTTTTCCATTTACTTTCATGACAGAAACACAACTTGCGTCCTGGGATAAAAGCGAGTCGAGTAAGAGGGTATTTAGTGCACCAGCCCAGACAAAAAAACAATGCTAAATCCTACAGCTTTTGAATCTAAATCAAACCTTTAAAGGAATTCCAAGCCTGGCATTTGAATTCCCCTTTCCTATTACTGTCAAGCGCGTTTAGCCTTAAGTGGGCAAACGGAGGATCGGGTTTGTATCCGACCTTCTTTCAGCTTTGTAGCTGAGATTCTTTCAGATGCTGGAAGTAATTTGTTTGTATTTTACATTGCGTCACCTACAGCCTGGACTGAAATGGGGCCCGACCCTGGAAACTCACAGCCTTCTAACTCTCCGCATCTGTGGAAGAGACCTACCATCTGCTCCAGAGTTGTGACCCACGCAAAATCCAAAAGCGGGGCTCCCTCCTGTCTCCTCCGCCTGCCCGAGTGCCACCTCCCCACGGAAAGCACCAGCTCGGAGCCGAGCGGGGAGACCCGCACAGCCGGCGGGTCGCTATCGGCAGCGTTGCATCGTTTCGCGTGGTGACCTGGAGGATTTTCCAGGGGAAACAGATATTTTTCTGACAGTCTTTTTTTAAGTTGAATGCATTTCAGCTTTTTCGTACCAACAGTATAAGGAGATTTTTTTTCCCTCGGATAAAAGTAACAATGATTCTAAAGCAGAGTGTTTGCAAAGGGGGCAGATTTGACAGAGCACAAACAGATAAAGCAGACTAATCATGCCTGCCCTGGCCCCGTGGAAAAAAAAAAATGTTTTCCAAAAGTCGTAGGCACAGGGAAGAACGGATTGGATTTTGTTTGGAGTTTGCTGGTTTGTTGTGCCAAGTGAGAGAAGGAAAACGCTCAGACGAAATATTCAGGGGCAAATTCTTTACGGCTTGACCCAAAGATGCTGAATACAGCGGGATCTGGGCCGAGCTCCCGATCATCAGAAGCTTTATGGAGAATTCCTGCTGACAGCACTTCAGTGAACAACTAGACAAACACTAGTTTGTCAGTAACTTTATTTTTTTTTTTTTAAAAATCGCATGACAAACTGGAACCAAGACCAAAATACTGTATCCACTGTACATCATTCATTAGAAAACAAACATACACCACATTTGTATTCTACCAAACAGAGAGTGTATTTCCTTTAAAAGTATATAGTGCGTGCTTTTAGATTCATGCTTTTCAATATTTATTTTACATTTGTTACTCAAATATTATCTGTTATAAATAATTGCAACTTGATCAAATGGTGCACCTGTTATCCTGTGCGAACCTCTTCAGTGCTGCAAGTGTGGCTCTTTGCCGCCTTTTTTTTTTTTTTCCTCTCTTTCTTTCCAAAAAGCTGTTGGTATTGCTTTATTAGGACCCGAGAAAGCACATCTGAGGTGCCAAATAAAGTGTACAGATGCCAGAGGCGCTTGCAGACCCGGGACTGCTGCTGAGCCCCACGGCTCGGACCGCTGGAACAAGTGACGGGAGAGCACATAGAAAAAAATCGTTTCCAAAAGGCACAATTTCCTCGACACAAAGGTACAATAAAAATATATGGCCACTGCAATACGGGCGCCTACGGGGAAGCGGTGCCTCTCCGCTGGGATCCCGGGCCCGCCAGGGTTTCGCCCCCCTTGG
>NW_010972820.1:3471494-3471920 GCF_000737465.1 Haliaeetus leucocephalus | reverse complement strand
CATCACTGCTCGCGGTTCCTGCTGCCGCTCTCCGGGTCGCTCTGGTCGTCGGTGAAGCAGACGTCCACGTCGCTCTCGTTGTCAGTCTTTTGCTCCTGCTCGGGGTGCGCGTAGCCAGAGTCACTCTTGTCCTCGGCCGCCTTGCCGAGGCTCTGCCCCGGGTGCCGGGACTTGACGTGCCGCTCCAGGTCGCGGCGCCGCACCAGCACCTTGCCGCAGTACTCGCAGCGGTAGGGCGTGTTGCCCTTGGCGTGCAGGCGGATGTGCTTGTTGAGGTTGCTGGGGTCCCCGAAGGGCCGCAGGCAGACCTTGCACTTGAGCGGCTTGTAGCCGGTGTGAGTCCGCATGTGGATCTTCAGCCCGTACTTGCGGGAGTAGAGCTTCCCGCAGTAGAGGCAGAGGTGCCCGGTCTTGGGCTTCCCGCCG
>NW_010972820.1:3467844-3471057 GCF_000737465.1 Haliaeetus leucocephalus | reverse complement strand
GGGAAGGCGGTTGCAGAGAGTTTTCCCTTAATCTTCGGCAGGGCTGGCGGAGGAGCGGGCCCTCGCCCCCAGCATCTCCTGCGCGCAGGTTCCGCGGCGTTTCGCGGCCCGGCGCGGAGCTTTCGCCTTTGTTTTGGCCCCGGCCGAGCAGGCCGAGCGGAGAGGCGAGCGGGGCCGGGGCAGATCATCAGTGTGCGCTTTATTGAAGTGCAACTCGCTGTGGGAGGCAGTTTAGGTCAAAGGAAGCAGAAGAGAACACACTATTTTTAATGCACACCCCCCCCCTTTTTTTTTTCTAAATCTCTCCCCGCGTTGTGAAATCCTTAGTTCTGGGGAAGTGAAAACTCTTCTTCAAACGGAATCATTAAACGCCACTCTGTCTGTAATGATTCCACTATTCAGGGCCCGCAGCGCACAGAATTGTATAACGCTGTGGTTTCTTGAGCAAGGTTTGGTTTCCTGGAAGAAGTAGAAGGAGGGAGGGGGAAAAAAAAAAAACCCAATCCAAAAAACAAAAACCCGAAACAGTACCGGGGGGGGGGTTGTTGGTGTTTAAACGAGCGAACTAGAAGGAGGGAAAAAACACAGCCACCTTAGTCGCGTAAGGGTGTGGGCAGCCCCTTGCCGCCCGCCCCCGGTGGAAGGCGCTGGGGCCGGTGCGGTGCGCGGTGCGCGGTCGGGGCTGCGCTGCCGCGGACGGGGCGCCGGGGGGGAGCAGCTGCCGCCGCGAGTCGTCTGTCGGGGGGCCCATCTGTTGGCGTTTGCAGGGGAGGTAGCGTATGTCAGGGAGTCGGCTGCACCGAACAAAGGCCAATCTAATGATCGTGAGCCCCTCATTACGCGGCGAGACAATATCCGATATGTATGGGCCATATGTAATCGTTCCCTTTCAGAGGACAATGCCCTTTGTGCCCCGTCCCCTAAACATTTCGGCTTCTCTCAAGCGGAACAGACCTCGGTGGCCGCGGCGCCGGAGACTGCCCGGCACCGCAGAGGCACAGCCTTCGCTTTCCCCCTCCTGGCCCTGCTTGCCAGGAGGAGCATCTCCCCAGCCCCGACGGTGAAACGCTGCCTCTGCGGGCAATCTGTCTGTCTGGGTATCTTTTTCTTTATCCTGTTTTCTTTTCCCTTTTCTTTGCCTTTTCCTTTTTCTCTTTCTTTCTCTTACTTTCTCTTCCTTCCTTCCTTCTTTCTTTCCTTCCTTCCTTCCTTCTTTCCTTCCTTCCTTTCTTCTTTCCTTCCTTCCTTCCTTCTTTCCTTCCTTCCTTTTCTTTCCTTTCTTTCTCTTCCCGCCCTTTCCCTTTCCCCTTTCCTTTTCTCTTTCCCTTTCTCCTCTCCTTTCTTCCATCTCTTTTGCTGTCCGTACGTTTCCACCTCTCTCTCTCCCGTTCCTCCCGGTCACTACAACACACCGACAAGACGTTTCAGAAGCCCCCGGAGTTCCCCCGAGCGGCTGCCCACCCTGCCCGTCCCCAGCCGATCCTCACTCCCGGGTTAATGCACCGAAACGCCGAAGGCGAGGCCAAGTGCCACACGGAAACCAGAGGCCGCTCCAGGCCTGGGGCCAGCTCCTCACTTTCCGGGGGGTCCCTTGGGGGGCGATAGGGGGTGAGGTGGGGCACAAGCGAGCGGCGATGCGCTCCGCGGCAGCCGGGGCACCCGGGGAGGGGGCGCGGGTCACGGAGGCGGACACGCTGGCCGCGACCAGCCTCCCGGGGGGGCTTTTGAGCCAGCATTTGGGCCGGGGATCAGCCGGGTGCGGGTGGAACACGAAGGCTTCGCTCTCTCGCGTGCGAGGATCCAGCGCTGTCGCCTGCGTCTCGTCGCCTGTGTCCTCGCCGTGGTGCGCAGCCCTCCCTCGCTCGCCGTCGAGCGGCGGTCCGCGGGCTGTGCAGCGATATGATGTCGTCGGACGAGGTTTTTCGCCCCGTCGAGGAGGGAGGGAGGCGGGAGGGTGTCTGCCCGGGCGCGGAGTGGGGGGGAACCGCGGCCGCAGTCCCACCGACTTGCGTTGGAAAACGGGTGAAGGAGCGGTACGGGCCGAGGGGCGTGCGGCCACCCGCCCCGCGGGCTCCCTCCTCCTGCCTTCGGTTGCCTTTGCGGGTCTCTCCAGCGGGGCGGTTTGGCCCTCGTCGTCCTCGGCAAAAGCGTGGCGGGACCGGCGGGACCGGCCGCCTCCCGAGCGCCACCGAGCCCTGCCCGGCGCTTTCCCCAGCTCAGCTCCAGTCCGGCAACCATCGCTCGGGGATAAAAAAGGGGGGAAAAAGGAAAAAAAAAAAAAGAGACTAAAACCATCCCTTTCTCATCACGGTAAACCCAAATAAATGGGGTCAAAGACAGATTTCCAAAGTTTTGTTTTGTTTTGTTTTTAAAAAAAAAAGCTCTCTGGATTTCTTCCGCTCTGATTGTTTGTTGATTTTTTTTTCCAGCGTACTATCCTTAAAAGAAGAGCGCTTCAGCATTTTGATACACTTCTTCTGAGTCCGTATTAATTAGTCTGGAAAGCGTGGGGCCGGAGACGCAGCAGATCCGCAGGGTCAGCCTGCAACTAAGCCTCGCTTCGTTGGGACGAGGAAGATGCCACACGCTGGGTGCCTCTCGCAGACCCGAGCTCCTTTCTTGCCCTTCTTTCCCCTGACCGGCACTGGCACCCGTCGACAGACAAGGGCTGCTGGGTCTGAGGGGCAGAACCCAGCACCGTGTCCTCCTTCCTGCGGCCGAAACTTCGCCAGAGCCCGGGCTTTTGGAGGGGGTGACCCTCCGGAGACCCAGTCCCTCACTGCCCTTGGGGGGGGGGGACAGAGACGTGACCAAGAGTTTCCTTTCCGGGGACAGTTTCAGCACTGGGAGGGATTTGGGCTCCTGCGCCATCGCACGAGTCGGATGGGACGTGAGCAGCCAGCGCCCGGCGTTTCGGCAAGCATCCCTCCGGGCCGGATCCTGATCACCCTGCGGAGTAGCCAGCCTTGAGGGGTGGGGAAGGCTCAGCCCCTCCCCGGATCGTGCCCTTGCTGCCTTCTCAGGGACAGCGTCGGGCTGAAGGGTCTTCTGCCTAGGGCGGGAGCGGGTGGGCTGCCCTCGCCGCCGGCGGAGCGGGCTTAGCCCGAGGGGAGCGAGTGCCCGCGGGTCCCACCGAGCCGCCGCCGCCCCGGGGAGCGCCGGGACCCGGCCGGGACCGGCGGGGGGGGGGGCCCGCCGCCGGGGGCGCCCGCC
>NW_010972820.1:3466695-3467834 GCF_000737465.1 Haliaeetus leucocephalus | reverse complement strand
AGGGTGGGCCCGCCGCCGGAGCAGCCCGACGGGTGAACGCTGAGGGGTTTCGTCTTCTTTTCCCCTGTTTAAGGTGCTGCCACCTTATCATTTTTCTTAACATCGGTGTAACTCCAGCTGAGAATCAGCTTGCAGATTGAAACGAGCGGTCCCAGGCGGGTGTCTTCCCCTTCCTCGGATGTCCTTATCTGAGTGGAATTTGACGCCGACTTAATTTTTTACCTAATGCATCCTAATTTACAGGGACTGCCCAGTACCCGTTTTGACCTGACTACGTGAATCTGCCCAGAAGACAGCCTGAAGAGAGGCTCTGAAGCCCTGACCGAGGAACACCCAAGGTGACAACGGTATTTCGAAAACCTACGAAGCCACATGGCTGTCTCGCATAACCGCACTAGCGTTGTTTCAATAGAAATCCCATTTGCCTATCAAAAGATCATTAAATTGTGCCGATGACGGAACGACTCGAGGCACGGGGGCCTTTCCATACGCTACCGACTTAATAGATCACCCTTTAAATATAAGCAGATGGAGTCTTAGTTTAAAGGGTGGCAGGTTAAAAGTCACTGCAGCTGTGCGGGCATTAATTTTTCTGAGGGCGCGGATTTGAAGGGCCCACGTTTGCCTACGGCAGTCTGAGCTCCCGGCAAAGGTGTCAGTTAAAGAGGGTTTGGTTTGTTGCATTTAATTAGGTTGCTCTGAAACGAATGCCCGCGTCTGTACCTTTCTCGTCGTGCGTCGGGGTGGCCGTGACGGGGATGTCAAACCACTGCGCCAAGGGGTTGGAGTACCAGACGGTGAGCTCCTCTCCCGGCTGGACATCTCGCAGCGCCCGGTAGAAAATCTGGGAGGGGGAGAAAGGAAACTTCTTCAGGAGGCTTGAGAGGGGAGGCAGGTGGCGGAGAGCGGTGCCAGGCCGGCCCGGAGCCGCGAGTGGGGTACCTGTCCTCCTGGCAGATCCGCAACAGCCTCCAGTGTTTGCTCTTGGGAGTTTCGGGCAGCCCGGATTAACCCTATCCACTCCAGAGCTGAGCTCCCGGCTTCATCCACTAACTCCCCTCTCACCATCCGCACCTGGAAGACAGGCGGCACCGCTGTCACCTCCACGCGAGACGAAGCAGAAAGAAAGCAAAAAGCTT
>NW_010972820.1:3462930-3466685 GCF_000737465.1 Haliaeetus leucocephalus | reverse complement strand
CCCCCCCCCGCCTGCCTGCCCACTCTGCCGTGCCTGCTCTCCCACACCGGGCCGGTGTCTCGCAGCGGCGAGAGCATCCCGTTTTGCCGCCTGTTTGACTCTTCCATCCTCACCCGCCGTTGGGTAGGACCTTCCTCGACTCGCAGGTGCCTCGGGAGAGCTGCGGCTGGCCTGGAGGGGGCTGCTGCTCTGCGGGGGTAAGGATGGAAGAGCCCGGGCCCGGCGGGGACCTGCAGCGTTGCGAGGGGAAATGGGATTTTTTTTCCTTTGGGCCGCACTGGCCCAAACGCACCTTGTTCGGTCGCAGCTGCTACGTTCAGCTTAACGCTGTATTAAATGTCCAGGTAAGACGTTATTTTTTTGGAAGGGTCTGTGCAGCCTCTGAATCGGTGCAAAACAATTGCCACACACACGACTTGTCGGAAGACGGGGAGGGGGAAAGGGGAGAGGATTCCGCTTAGCTACAAAGTCTCTGTAGCCCCATACTTCATAATCTGCTTGCCCATACAAAGAGAAAATGAAGTGCCCGTTCCCTGAATGACCGTGCAATAAAAGTCATCGGAACAAAGCGGTCTAAAGCGAGAAACCAAGGGAGCCAGATGAGAAATAAATTTGAGTGGGCTGGCAGAGCGTTTAAAAACAATTAAAGGGCATTAAAAATCCGAGCGGAACGCGTGAGCCGCGGCTGCCCGGGGGGTGGAAGGAGGCCTCTCCTCCGCAGCCCCCTGAAGAGCCCGATGGACGGGGCGAACACCCTTCACCGCCTCCTCGCTCCCTCCCAGCTCGGACACCGACTGACCCCGGAGCCGGCAGCCGGCTGGCCGTCACCCCCTCCCGCTCCGGCCGTGGGGGCTGGTTTGCGGCTCCGGGGGTAGGAGCCGGCCCGAGGCTTGGCGAGGAGGCCGAGCTGCGCTGGGCTGCCCCGACACCTGCGACCCGCACCCCGCCGCCGCCCCCGGGGGACCCCCGGCCCGCTCGCCCCGCGCTCCCCTCCGGCCCCAGCCAGCGGATCCGCGGCCGAGGAGAGGGACGGGGGAGGCACGAACCCGAGCCGAAGGCAGAAATAAATCGGTGCGTCTGCCTCTCGCCCCCCTCCTTCCCCGGACAAAACCGGGGGGGCCGTGAAAGCCGCGTGCCCCCGCCTCGCCGGGGCTCCAGGGGCGAGGAGCCAGCCGTGGCACGTCCTGGCCCTGCCGGGGAAGGGGCAATGCCCGAGTGAGCGGAGCCCCGCGGGGCGAGGGTCGGGCGGCGGGACTAGCGCCCTCCGGCACCGGGCACCGGGCACCGGGCACCGGGCGGCGGCGGCGCTTTCGGCACGTCTGTGTTCAAGGCGGGGGCGCGTCCGCTCCTCCGGGAGAGCCCCCGGGTCCCCCGGCCGGGCTAGCGGGGCCCCGGCGCCGGGGAGGAGGGGGAGAGGGCACGGGCGGGCCGGCTTTCCTGGCAAAGCCGCGAGGAGACATCTCGGGACGCTCTGGAAACGCTTCCCTTCCCTTTCCTGGCTCGCTCTAAGAAGGGAGGATGGAGGCGAGAGGGGAGGGAAGAGCAGCCTCTTCTCCCGAGCCGGCTTCCCCCGCGTCAACGAAAAAGCAAGGTCCAGCGGTGCAGGAGAGACGGTAGGAAAATACCTTTTTTTTGGGTCCTGGCTCCCTGCGGTCTGAGAGGTACTTGCCCAGTTTGAAGATGCCCGGCACAGGACCCAGGCGCAGCCCCGCCGGGATGCAGCTCTCCGCGCTCACGCTGATGGCCGGAGCCCTGCTGCTTTGCATCGCTGCCTCTGGGTGTGAGCGCTCGGGAACCCCAACTACTTAAGGGGGCCGGAGTGACAGCGGCGGGAGGACGAGCACAGGCGTATCTCCGCCCGCAGAGTGACGCGGCGGTGTGTGGACGCCGGCTTTTCAACGGGAGCAGGAGGGGTACCCCTTGGCAGGGGGATGCTCTGGGGCGCAGAGTTTGGTGAGAGAGTTTGGCTCCTCGAGCAGCTGCGGAGTCCCATCCAAGAGGGTCACATGGAGCCTTTCCCTAACCCTCCTGCATAATCAGGCGGAGTGAATGGCTGGCAGACAATGGGCCAGGCGACCTTCCCATTCCTAAAAATCCAATTTGTCAAGGGCAAAGAAAAGGCGCTGGTGAATCAAAGGTCTGGAGGGACCATTAATCCTCAGCATGGGGTATTGTCCCCGAGACAGTTACGATATTTTAAGTGACAAATCCACTGTATAATTTCTCCATAAATTTTACTTCCTTTTATTGTTCCTCGACAAACCAGTTTTGGAAAATAAGTGACTATTTTAAGTCTACTTGGCTGAGCCTTTTGAGGTTTAATATACTTCAAAGATTTTTAATTCTCTTCCCTTGGCTTTATTGTAAAGGAGATTAAACAAAGAGATGGGGAATGTTTTGAGGACTTGTTAACTTCTATTGATTCCCGGCGTGTGCCATACAGAAATTGGGCAGGTACTTGATGGGAAAACACCAGAAAATACCTACACTTTTTTTTTTTTTTTTTTTAAAGAACGACCATATTACCATTTCAGTGGGTTGGTTTCAGGCCAGTAATCTGTTCAGAAGAGCTTTGATCCTTAAGGAGGATGAATAGCGCAAAATATGAGCCGCCGTAGCCCCTGTAAAACACAACCCGCTGCATCTGCGAGCGCTAGGGAAGCTGTGTCTGTAGATCGTGCGATTAAGAAATAGAGACAGGAGGAAATAGAGACATACAGCCACCAGGAAACAGAGAGGCACGGCCAGCAGATAACACAGATCTCTAGCGAACAGCGTGCAGCTGGATTCCTCGTTTAATACATCCACAGGTTCCTCTCCCGCACGCAAAATCGCTTGCACCGAGGCCGCTTTCGGAAGTGGAACCTACAAAAAGCCACTGTAAATAAAGCCAGAACGAAGCGATTGGGACAGACTGCGTCTATGTCCCTCCTCTTCGCATAAATATTTTAATTAAGATACAACGAGGCGCTAGGATTATGTCGGCTTATAAATCGCGCTGGGTAAATGTCCCAAGATTTTTCCAGGAGGTGAAAAGGAAAGGTGTGCGACTTTTTTCTTACGCACGTGCGACAGTCCGGATGTGCCTGTCAGACCAAAGAGTACAGTTACACATTCGATTTTCCACTTTCGCTTTTATAGTCCTGTCTAATTCGTGCTAGCAGGTTTTCTCTGCTCCATACCTCGCTAACTCTCCAAAAAGAAGATTTCTGAACCTTTCTCCTGCGGAGAAGTCGCACAGGCAGATTTTATCCATTGCTTTCAGAAGCAATTGCAGATATGGGGCTTGCTTTTTTTTTTTTTTTCCCCTGCCCTTTTCCTAATAGTCAGACCTAACAAATTTCAAAAGAAAACCCGGAAAGCTACGTTTGGAGGTGTTATCTGCCGATAGGTGCCAGGTAACGGAGCGGGCTCTTCTCAAGAAGCACCTCTTTCAGCAAGATAAACCCCGGCACGTCGCTTTCCATGTGACGGCCAGCGCGGGCTTTACTCTGGGTTATGTCTGCCGCCGTCACGAGTGGGAGCAAGGGCCGCAGGGACGCGCGGGGCGGGGGCACACGAGAGGGATTTCGAAGCGGCGCGTCTCCCGAGTTGCCCGTCGCAAAGATGCTCTTTCCCCTCTCCCTGCCCGGCCCGGCAATTCGGGGCTGGCCCTCCCGCCCGCCCCCCGCCGCTGCCGCCGTGACATTCGCCCACGCCGGTCGCTCCGGCCCGGCGGCGGCAGCGCCCGGCCAGCCCTCCGCACGGCACCGGCC
>NW_010972820.1:3460987-3462823 GCF_000737465.1 Haliaeetus leucocephalus | reverse complement strand
GGTTCTTTTTCCCTTCAGGGACGGGAAGGGGGCGGGGGGCCGGAGGGGGGGAAAGAGAGGATGTGGGGAACTGAAGATGACCCCTTTGATCAGCGGCCTGAATGGGGCAAAAAGGATAAACAAGAAGTTGAGGGCAATAAATTTAAGCCATGAACATGTCCCTGTAACCTCTGGCCTGGCCGCTTGAGGATGAGACCGGGTTGAAATTCCGAGAGCCGCAGAGGTAGAGAGGGGGCTTTTAAGGCGACCAAGGTACCCTACTGCTCCGCCTCGGGAGCCGCTCCCTCCCAGGCCTTAATGAGTCAAAAAGCGTGAACGACACGCGAACAATTTTATCAATAGGACCATGTAAAGGCCGACTGTGAGGAAAGTTATTTATTAATATAGCCGATTGTGGCTGGTTCCCATCCACTCAGAAAAGAAAAGCCCTTGCTCTGGAAGCATTCACACCAGTTCTCCAATTTTTATTCTGTCCTGTGGCTCAAAGTTGAAGTTCCCCAAGTGAAATAAATTGTCCACAAAAGAGGAAAGGAACCACATTTTCTTTTATTTTTCCTTCCCTAAAAAGGAAGGGTGAAACCGATCTAATGTGCCCACTGGAGCAAGATGCAGCATGAAAGGCCGGGTGTTAAAAGTAAAAGCAGCCTTTGGAGCAAATGGGATGGAAAATTAAATGAAATTAAATAGCTTGAACGACCGTATTGTCCCTTATTAAAAAGACACATTAATTACATGGTTTCAGCTTTATTCAAAGACAATGTTTAGACTCAATCAAAACATTCCACTATCGCTCTTTATATACTTAAACCGGGCTACTAGAGGCACCATTAATGCGAGATCACTTTTGCCCAGAGATGCGATGAAAGTTATTTTCCTCGGCGGCCCTTATTTATGCCCACCGCTGAACTGCCGGTGCCCCTGAGTAACACTTTGGCACACTGTTCTCCCTGATTTAACAGGTTGCCCCATAATGAGGCATGAATGTTAAGGAACAACAGTCATCCAAAGAGGCACAGTTGCAGAGAGCAATGTCCCACCAGGGAGCTCCATTCAAACCATCAAACCGCTCCGGCACAGAGAAGGTTCAACACCACATTCAGACCAGCATGAATGCCTGTATACAGGGCCCGGCTCATTATGCCGCGGAGCACCGCAGCGGAGGCTTGAACAAAATGCTGCAAGTTCATTCAGCAGGCCATACTCTGGCGGGGCAGCCCAGCCGGCGGCTCCCGGGGTGACCTTTTTCCCAAATGGCTTTGCCCCTCCGAGGCGGCCCTTCCCCGGGCTGCGGGACGGCCCGGCCCCGGGGCTCCCGGCCCTGCTCTGCCCTGCCCCGGGGCTCCCCGCCCTGCCCGAGCCGGCCCCGGGGCTCCGGCCGGGGGCTCCTCCGCAAGGGGCTGGGGTCGGAGGGCAGGGGGGGAGGCGTGCTGACACCCCGAAACACGGGAATCCCCTTTAAACCGAAGACACCCATACGGTCTGAACGTCTTTTCTCTGTTTCCTTCCTTTTTCCTTCTTCTTTTCTTCTTCTTTTCTTCTCTTTTCTTCTCTTTTCTTTTATCTTCTTCTCTTCTCTCTCTTCTCTTCTCTTCTCTTCTCTTCTCTTCTCTTCTCTTCTCTTCTCTTCTCTCTTCTCTTTCTCTTTCTTTCCCTCTCCTCTCCTCTCCTCTCCTCTCCTCTCCTCTCTCCCTGCTTCCCTGCCTCCCCCTCTCTCTCTTTTGCAATCCCTTTATCTCTCTTCCTCGACTTCGCTCACTTTCGCTCTTTCAGCCACCCTCTCTCAAAACCACTTCCCTGTACCACCTTCCCCTCCTTTCTTTTCTTTCCCACCGCTTT
>NW_010972820.1:3460034-3460897 GCF_000737465.1 Haliaeetus leucocephalus | reverse complement strand
GGGGCCGGGCGGCTGCGGCCCGGGCCGGCGGCCCCCAACCAGCTGTGCGGTGCAGACGAGATGCGGGTGGGATATTAAAGCAGCTTTTGAATAGTAATTCAGGTTCTATGGGAACCCGGGCAGATGACAGGAGCTCGATTTGGTATTCGTATTGTTAATCGCGAGCGTCAGCCCAGATCGGATTCAAACACGTTTTGTGCTCGTTAAAAATTCCAGTGTAGGGGCCGAGATTTTTTTTTTCTTTTAGCCCAGCTTCAATTGGAGGCGAAACTTGCCGCATAAAGTATTCAAAGTCTGTCTAAAGTTGCCTTTTAACCGGATTCTCCCCCTCCCGCAGCCCCCACCGTATCTCTTGGTTCTTTCGGTTGACATGATGCAAATAAAAGTCAGTAAACTTGTTGCTGAATTGCAATGTTTCGGTGTACCTTATAAATTCATACCTTTTCTCCCTCGATCGCCTCAGAATGAGCCCCTGCCTCAATTCGATTTTCCTTGCTGTTGGGCACATTTAGGAGAGAGTCTATTTGTGAAGTTCATTTCTAGGCAAATGTATTCAAGAGCTGATTGGGATGAATAGGACCGTGTGTCAGCCGCCCCTAATTGGGATTAAAGCACTTCGGACCATATGCAGAGAGTGACAGAAATTCTCAGGTTTCATTGTGCTCAGACTTCCACCCGCCTGGACACTCCTCCTGGAAAAGGGGGATTTATAAAGATTTCAGGGAGAAACTGAGGAAATAAAGGAGACGCAGAAAATGACCGGGCTAATGTCCGTCTGCGAGGCTGCCAGCGTGGCAACTGCCGGGGACAGCGGCGGGCAGCGGCGGCCGAGACCCGGCGAGACCCGGCGAGACCCGGCGAGG
>NW_010972820.1:3446817-3460024 GCF_000737465.1 Haliaeetus leucocephalus | reverse complement strand
GCCGGGGCCAGGCGCGGCTGGAGCGGACCTGGAGCCGGGTTTCCCTTCGGAGGGAGGGGAAGCAAGCCTCGGCTCTCTCACGCCCGGCTCGTGTTCGGGCTTGGAAACGTAAATGCAAAAACGTAACCCCGGGGTTGGTGGTTATATGGGATGGGAATGAAAACCCCCACGCGGAAACTTCCCCGGGTGTTTCTAGCCTAAGGAACAGGCTGCCAGGGGACGAGGGAGGCAAGGAGGGAGGGAGGGAGGCAGGGGAGATGTGAGTCACAGGCAGACGCCACTCCCTGCCCAGCCCAGCCCTGGTATCAGGGAAATTAGGTTTTTGGCAATGCGGGCCTGCCTGATCTAGTGAAAGATGCCCACGGCCAGGGGGTTGGACTAGTTGATCTTTGAAGGTCCCTTCCAACCCAAACCACCCTGGGAGTCTGTGAAGCCCTTAACCCAAAGCTGCTCCAAGTGCATATCCATCCATAGCCCTGTCTGCCCGTCTATCCATCTGCGTGCCAGCTGGGCACAAGCGGCCCTGGCAGGGGGAAGCATCGTGCCACCGAAGGCTCTGCCCTTGCTGGAGCCGTAGCGAGAGGCACATTCTAAAGCTCGGGCCTGGCCTTCACGCTGCCACTAATCCGGGTGTGGGGTCGTCTGGATGCGGCAACCCAAAACGTACGTGGTGAGAAAAATATTACTTGGGTTAGTGATTTTTACACTCTGTGGCCGGTTGTCAGAAAGACGGTGTTTAATCCCATCGTAATCAGAGGGAGAAGAGCCCGCAGCGCTATCAGGGCCTGTGTTTGCAGAGGTGACTTTGTCCCAGCGAGGTGACCGAGAGCTGGCGACCGTCTGCTGCTCTCGTCCTCTCTACACTCCTCTGCAAAGCACCCATCGCCCCGACGGGGCGGGTTTGCGCCGGTGTCCCCCGGCAAGCCCGTGTGCCGCGGGGTGCACAGCCCGTGTCCCGGCGGGGACGCCGTTCCCGGGCCTCGCCCCGCTGCCGTCCGGGACCCGCAGCCCCTGCGGGGCCTCCGGGAGGGCACGGCAACCCCGGGGCGATACGGACGCGGCTTTGCTCGGCGATACAGAGCCGGGTGTCCCCTCCGCAGGGGAACTGCCCCGGCGCTGCCTGCAGGCTGGCCCGTGGCGGTGGGAAGGGTCCTGCCCGCGCCCCAGAATTAGGCAGTAACGCCTCTCGCCTGCGTGGGCACCTCCCTTTGCCCCGTGGGTCTGGCCGGGCGGGGAGAGGCAATGGGGCTGAGCGAAGCCGAAGCGTGCCCGGCGTCCCGGGCAGGGTGCTCTCTCTCCAGCGCTGAACGGGGCTCGGGATGCGACACCCCAAGTCCGCCTGGCCTGGGAAGAAGCAGAGGGACTTTTAACAGCACGTGTTGCTGAAGTCTCAGATCAAGGACTGAAGTCCGTTCTCTGGCGTGGGTTTGCCCCTGCAAGCCGTCCCCGGTAAGCGGAAGGTCTGGTTTAGAGGAGGCTGACAGAGCCGGAGCCCTCCGCCGCTCCTCCCGCACCGCCGGCTGCCCGACGTTCATACTCCCGCAAGACAAAGAGCGGGAGGAGCGGCGGGCGCGGCCGTGCGGGGCCGTGTGCGGGGCTCGGCGGTGGCGCCGCTCAGCCCGGGAGAAGCCCCTGACAAAATTTCGCCGCAACCGCGCTGGTTACGGGCCGGGAGGAACGCACAGCCCTGACGTGCCTCCGTGGCCCCCTCGACGGCTGCGTGCCCCCGTCCCGCGTCCCCCCGTCCCTCCCCCCGACGGCTGCGATGTTTAAATAAAAAAAAAAGGAAAGAGCACCCCCGCGCCAGCCCGGCAGCGCTGCCCCAGCTTTCCGGGGCAGGGCGGGGGGAATGCGGCGAGTTTGCCAGCGCAGCCCGAGCCCAGCCGGGGCGACCAAACCGTGTTTGCCCCCCCCTCCCCGCCCCCCACCGGGAGCCAAACCTCTGCCCTCGGCCCAGTCCGAGGGGAGAAGCCCGGCCCCGGGTCAGGGCGAGGGGACAGGCGCCCGGCCCCCGGCTGCCCCTCGCTCCCGGGATGCCCGGGGAAGGGATGCCCGGGAGGCCCCGCTGCCCGGAGGCTGCTCCTCGGGTTAAAGGCAGAGCTGCGCACAGCTGCCTGCAGCTACAGCATCCATACGTATCACGCGTGTATCCACAGGCACCTCAGAGGCAGCAGGGATGCGGGTTTGCCTGTGTGTCCGTCCATACGCACCCGGGTATGTCTGGGCATATACACGCACATACAGATTTATTTCTAAGTCGGTATGCTGGAGTCACTGCGGTCCTTTTTTTCCATGGCTTTCGTGACTGGAGCGCAGGGAGGAAGGCCCTTCCTCTCCTTCACGGCCGTCCCTGAGAGACAGGGCTGTGACTTACGGAAGAGCATACTGGGCGTACCGAGCCAAAGGCTACCGAACATGTACCGGACCAACGCGCTAGGAAGCATCTGCAAAGGTCTGCGTGCGCCGAGGAACCGATTTGTTCCTGTGCTCCAGAGAGCAGCAGGGTGAAGAAGCAGACGGTGCTTCCCTCCCTCCCCGTCCTCCAGCATCAAAAATATCCCCGGGAATCCAATTCGTAGAGCTACATTCTGATCTGAGCTCCGTCTGAGTCAGGCTTTGTAAAGACAGCGGTTGTACCGCTTAAATCACATGGTCCTTCCACCTCTAGGCATGCAAGCTAGCATTGACTTTTTGTTTCAGCTTGGGCTTTAATTGTTTGTTTGGGGTTTGTTTCTGTTTTTAAATACAGTGGGAGTCCCCTTCTGTGAGCATTTCCACAGACTGTCTCTCTCCGTCCTGACAGCTTGATAGATCCGAGCCCGACCCTGAATCTCTTCCAGGGATGAAATTGTGCAGCGACAGAGGAAGCCGGAGCAGGCGAGCAGAGCGCGCATCCTGCAGAGCTCCCCTCCTCCTCCTCCTCCTCCTCCGACCCCTCGGCCGTGCTCAGCTCGGCTCAAGGCGAAGAAAATTCCTTATGCACAGTGTAAATTTGTTGCGTTTTCCTCAAGAGCTCACGGGGGGTGGGGGGGGGCTCATCCCCTTTGAAATCAACCTTGCTTTTACAGAAGAGTTGCAGCTCTAAAACGAGGCACTTAATTTCTGTAAATCTTCCCCCCGAGGGGCAGCGTTATAGTACAGTAACAGCAACGACCTAGCTGGAGCTTGTGGAGGGGAGGGGTGGTTCATAGGTAGATGAGAAGCAAGTGGCCGTCAGTGCCGGGATGGGAGCGGGGAGCCGGGGGCAGGGCGGAGGGA
Source organism: Haliaeetus leucocephalus (assembly GCF_000737465.1). Classification (NCBI taxonomy): domain Eukaryota; kingdom Metazoa; phylum Chordata; class Aves; order Accipitriformes; family Accipitridae; genus Haliaeetus; species Haliaeetus leucocephalus. Next base: position 3,456,766 of record NW_010972820.1, on the reverse strand, counting down.
AGGCTGCCGATGCCCTCGGTGCGGGAGTCGGGAGGTGAAAACGATGGTGGTTTTGCCTGTTAGGCTCCCACTGAATCCAGCACTTGATCTGAGCAGAGGCAGGGAAATAAATCATTGGCACGGAAGAGAGAAAGGGATGAAAAAATGGTAGCTGCTGGAAGGAAGACCTCTCTCTGCAGTGGCACCAGAGAGCAGGGGCAGAGCTTTCTGGCTGGCTGGTAATAGTGTAAATGGAGAAAGAGATAGGTTTTGCCAGCAAGGAGAAAGGGCTGTAAGAGAGCTGACTTCCTAATGAGCGCATATAATGTTGTAAAGGGTTTCAGCGTTTTATGCTTTTCAAGATACGACTATCAGCAAGAAAAAAAAAATTTTTAGCAAAAATGCAGCCATCAGAAACTGTTCGTTACACTCTGGTAAACATCCCCTCATGGTGAAATTGTTGGTGGGGGCGGAAGGCAGGGCAAGAAAATGCATCTTCTTCTAGTATATGCAGCTCTCTAATTAATGAATCTGACAAACCGAAAGGTCTTCCTCTGGTTTCTGTGACTTGACTTCTTTTTTCTTTTTTTTTTTTTTTAACCCAGTAAAAACATTCGAAACAAGAAAGCATTTGGTTTAGATATGCAGAATAACGGAGGTTAAACCCACGTTATCTAGGACTTATCTTAAAGTACACCACAAAGTACAGACCTTTTTCTTCTCTTCATTTCGGCATTGCATATTTTGATGACGAAATATGCATCATTTTTGACAGCTTTGGAGTTATGAAACAAAAAAAACTTGTAGGTGTCATCTGTCGGAAATAATTTTTCGTTACAGACTGTAGATTTAATGTTGTTCTTTCTATTCATTGTTTGTGCTATTAAAATAAAATCTAAATAAAATTATTCGGTATTTTTGTCCGATTGCTTGTGGACCGCTGCCCTCAGCTTCCCCAGTGTCACCATCTTTCAGTCTAAATATTCAAATATGCGTTTAGAAGAAGAAGAAGAAGACAGATTAACCTCAAAGTTTCTGTCTCACTCTATGTCTTTCACACTGAAAAATAAGGGCACACTTCGGGCACACACATACAGAAGGGTTAGCTCTTCCAAAACTAGGAGGAAAACCCTTATTTTTCTTTGAACATTTCTATCACGGCTTGGTATTTGGAAGGGGCGCGCCTCGTTAATAAACCGACCCCTTTAAATTATTTGCGGAATGAACCCTTCTTAAAATCGGGGTTGAATTAAGCTGCGCTCAAAATATCAGAGTCAAACTACCTCCTGTTTTTGAGTCACTGGTTTTAAAGTTACATTATGATGCCCACCGTATAGGTATTTCTGCCTGAGAAAGGTGACTTGCGGCCATTGTGTTTAAACCGGAGTCCCGAGGTATTTGAAGAAAAAAATCAAGTGTGCACATTCAGCTACCGCTGAGAAGAGGTTTTCAACAGCCCCTGTTAGTCAGAGCAGTGCCCCGGGCTTTAGGGATCTCCCCCAGGTACAGAACCTGCTCTCGGGTGGGTGCGGGATCGGACCCTCTACAAACGTAACCCCATGTGGAGGGAATACCTGACTTTCCGACATCCCTTATGAGCCTTCCAGGCAGCATTTCCTCAGGAATTTGAGACCCAGGCCAGTCCCCGAGGTGCCCGCACCCCCCGGTCCTGGGCTCCCAACGCTGCACCAAGCTGCCCGCACCCGCTGCCCCCCGCCCGGCTTGCGGGCTGAGCGCCGCCGCCCTGCCCGCTCCCTAGCAAGACCCCGCAACCCCGGACGTCCCGTGGTCTGTGTGCCGAGATTTTCCACTAGCCTTTTACCTTGCAAAGAAAGAAAAAAAATAAATCGACCATGTTTTTGAAATTTCGAGAGATGAAAAACACGCCTGTCCCCTGGGATGAGTTCCCAGGAGGGGAAATATCCGGATTTTCATCACGGCACACCTGAAGCTGTCACCCCGCCCCGCTGTGCCAGTGGTCGCAGCCAGCCCCACTCTCCGTGACCCTCAATTCCTATAAATATCAACCTCACCGGCGCTCCCCCCCCCCCCCCAGCCCGCCCGCTGGAGGAGAAGCCGGCCCAGACCCGCGGGGTCCGCAGCGCGGCCGCGCAGGTTTGCGCGGAGCGGCTGAGTGTGTGTGTGTGCGTGCGTGTGCGTGTGTGCGTGTGCGTGTGCTGCGGGGAGTCGGGTTGTGTTGGAGGCGGTTGAAACCTGGGGCGAGAAGACGGCAGTTTCTCAAACTCCCTTCGGGGTGCCCGCAAAACTGGGTGCAAAAGTACGCGCGTACACACGTGCACGTGTAATGCGCGTATGTGAAACCTGCCCGGGGGAATAGAAACACGGAAATATATAACGCGGCAGTGATCTATTTTCTCTCCTCGGTTATACAGTTTTTCCTCACTTAGTTTCAGAACCCTCCCTCTGAGCTTCTGGGTTGGAGAGAAACCCTTTGCTACCAGATAGAGCGAGGCAGCGAAGCCTCCCCTCGGAAAAGCGTCTCTCAAGCGTGATCCGGCGAAGATGCGACTAATTAACTCGCTTCTCTGTTTTCCGCTCATTCCTTTCCGGTAATGTCAGGGCCTTGCCGGGGAAGGGGGAGTTTCTCCTCGGGCCAGGCTCCGCCGTGCGTACCGGGGAGCCGCAGCCCCCCTCCCGCCTGCCGGGTTGCTTCAAGGTTACCCGATACCTTCGCGAAGTCGTGCAGAAAACCCGGCTCCCGAGGTCCCACGGGACCGAGTCAAGCAAGAAAACACGTGTTCCTAATTTTATTCGAGTTAATAAAAGCGACACAACAGGTTTGCAAAGGCGGGCGGCTCGGGCTGAAGACGGAAGAGCTGCTCGGGGGGGGGGGGGGGGGGGGGGGGGGGGGGGGGGGTATAGGGAAACGCAGGTTTTTGAGGGAAAACCTGGAGGAATAGAGAGAAAGGAAGGAGGGGGCCTGGGGAGGTGGGGAAAGCCCCTGTGCAAAACTGGGGTGGCACCGGAGCGTCCCCAGTGTCCTGCGGGGGGGCCGCGGGTCGTTTCCATTTTCCGGCAGCATCCTTTTCTCCGGAGGGGCCAAGAGCCCAGCGCAAAAACCTGCACCTTCGGGTCAGACTTGCTTTCTCCAGAAGGTGTTTAGGGTGCGGAGGGGTCCCCCGAGGCACCCAGAGGTGCGGGGCAGGTAGAGAGGGCTCCTGCCCTGGGCTGGGCTGCAGCCTTGGGCTGCCTCCTGACTTCTCAGGACGCCTTTCATCGCCCACGACGGCTTAATGTTTGTTTAACTGAACGTTTGCGAAGCCGTAAGAGAAAGGCACACTCTCCCCGCGAGGTGCAGGCTACCCCAGAGCCCTTCGGTCCCCTCCTCGTGTCCCGGCGGAGGTCCCCAGCGCGGCCACCCTCCCTTTGCAGCTCCAACACAGGGAAAGGACAAGCCGCGACTCTGCTCAGCGCTGGGGTTTGGGGGGGGGGGGGGGGGAGAAGGGGAGCAATCCGCAAAATACCCTTTCAGGGGGGCTCCATTTCACCCTGGGGACTTGGTCTTTCCGGGAGGGAAAGCCCTCCCTGATGGGACACATGCCCCATGTGAGCGAAGGGCCGCCCGGCTGATGTACGCGGCCCCCTCCCGGGGCCCGCAGGGCGGTGTAACCCCCGTCTCAGCCCGGACCGGGCGTGCTGCTCAGGATCCGGCCCCACACACCGGGGCCGGGGCCACCCCTGCACGGAAACCCTGAGCCATCGGGGCGGAGGATGCACTTCCAGCTGACCAGAGGGAAAAAAAAAAAAGAAAACCAACCTAACACTGATTTGATACTCCGTCCTGCATATGTTTCTGCTGTGTATGCGTTACTGAGAGGAGGTGGGGTTAAATGCCAGAGTGTCTGTGACCCAGAAAGGAAAACCCTTTCAAATAACAGGCTACTGTGTGGGAACGCTGGCGATTTTTAAAAATTATTTTAAGTGCAGGTTGGAAGGAGGTGGCTGAGCGCATCTTTCTGAACCAGCTACCCTCGCCAAGGAGTTCTCACAACAGAGCTGATGGTCTCTTGTTATTTATCCTCATGTTGTAAACTGAACCGTCATTATTCTAAACTCTTTCCCTCATCTAATGAAATTCTGAATGTCTCCTATGTAAAATATTAAATGGTTGTCTTTGCAAGAGTCTTTTTGTGTATGTGTGCATTGGGGGGGGTGAGGGTGCTTCAAATAAAACATTCTGCAATATAAATCATTTGCCCCTAAAATTGTTGATCAAGAACAACAGGATCCTTATGTTCAGATACGTGCTACTGAGCAGATGAATTTTTATTTCATATGTATAAACATTATTTGTGGATACTTCCTACTGGTTTGACATGGGGTCACATCCAGAGTCACCACTCCTCTAATCCACCTCCCTCGTTGCAGAATATAGCCTAAAAGACCACCTTTATTGGGAAAAATATCAGACAACTGTCACATTACCTAACTTAGTGAAATCATAACAAAGGCTTCCATTAGAAGTGACATAACATAAGCTGGAAGGGGTTTTCAATTCCACTTACACTTCTTTTCCCCGTTCCTGCCCTGAAATGTCTCACATTCTCAGCATGTTTTGTGGAAGCTTGATTAAAGTCAGGAAATCTGGTTTTGTACCACTCATTCAGTTCCTGAGGGGATATTAAACAGAAGAGGGCAAACGGGAATGCTTATTGTCAGATCCGTGAGAAGATACGTACTGTTTTCAGTTATTAGATGAATATGTAAACATGTAAAAAACCTGAGACTATTAGTAAAGACTATTTTTTGTATGCAACTGAGGGAGAGGGCTAAAGGAAATATTGTGTTTGGAACTGTGGAGGAGGACCCATGAACAAAAAGATGAACCCGCATCATTCTTCCATCATGTTAAATGCTATTTATAACATGTGGATTGGAAGAAGCATTTATTTTTTAAAAAAGAAGAATCTATCCAACCGTCTTGTGTATGTTTATATCTAGCGATAGACTAGTAAGTATATTCAATATGTTTGTGATGGTTTTTTTTAGGGGGGCAGAGGGGGAAGAGATCAGCGAGAGCTGACAGATAATTTCATCTCACAAATAAGACAAAGTATAATTTTACCTGCAGGTTCTTGGCTGCGATTTTTTCATTCTGTATCTGGATGTCCCTCAGAGCAGCAGCCAGGTCTGAGGCTGAGCAGGAGACATCGGCACACACAGCAGCACTGCACATCTGTTTCATGAAATCTTCATTTGCCTGTTTTGACAGAAACACACAGAGAGGACATGGTAAATAAAGCGATCCTCCGCACAGCTCCTGGAAAAGAAAGGCTGCAAAGCAATGTCAAGGGGAAAAAGCTCTGCCTTGTCTGCCCCCCGCCATGCCCCTGCCCAGGAAAGCACCTCCCAGCTGGGCCTCCAGGGAGATGGAGCCACAGCGGCATCCACGTCCTCCGCGAAACACGGGAAACTGCACATGGCCATCAATCCCCCCTGCACTGTGTAATGTGGCCCCACGGCTCCGCTCCAGCCGCAGGACTCCTGGCCTGGCATCGGGCACCCCCAGCACGCCCCAGTCGAGAGGAGCTTTTGCCCCTTTGCTCAAGGGATGCTGCAGGGCTGGGAAGGGTCCCCCAAAGCACTGGGAGCCCCCGGGTACCACGCCGCGGGGAGGATCCATGGCAGGATGTCCCTTTGTAGGGCACCAGGAGGGTTTACTCCTCCACAGCTCTGGTACTGGTGTGGTCTGCTGCTGCACTGTGAAATGGGGTCACGCAATATGAGGCCTGTCCTGCTGAGAAAAAGACAGTCCGGGAGCGGGGCTGGCAAGACCCTGCCAGGCGCTCCCGTTCCAGCAGTGTTACACAGCCCCTGCAGTGCCAGGTGCAGGGCAAGCAGAGCTGTCCCCTGTGCCCAGTGTGCAGTGGAACAATGGTATTTATCATAGCTATGGTAAGTCTCCTGCCCAGTCCCTACTAATTATTGCCTGCCACACTGCAGCATACAGAAACAGAAATTGCCAGCATGAGGTAACAAAACGCAGGTACCAAAGCAGAGCAAGAAAAAGGCAAGGGGGCAGGTAGAGAGGGATGGTGAAACAAAGAGATGCCTGCTTGATGTGATAAGCAGCGGCATGAGGTCTGCTGCTATTTTGGTTGCTCTAGTATGTTCAGTGAGACAGTGACAGGCTTCTCTGTTATACAGCAGCTTCTCTCTCTGCTGGCTCCTGGTGCTGTGCTAAGCTGGGTGCGATGCAGTTGTGGGTGGCTGTGATCCAAAGGCATGTGCTGGCAATCTGGTTCCCCTCTTTGTAGCTGTGACATTGAAATAGCGGAATAAGGACTTTCTCCTTTGAGTTTTCACATGCTCAGCAAGTTATGCAAGGTCTAGATGGCTTTTTGGAGAAAGGTGTCAGGTCACAGAGCCTCCATAGAAATCCCACAGAACTCAACCTGTGGTCTCCATCATGTCTCCTTGCACTGAGAAGGGAGAAGTAAACACAGCCAGGGCATGCAAATTCTTTCTTCCCTACCTCACCCCTTGCTCTCACATTCTTATTTAAAAACAGGGTCTCAAACCTAGACTCCGACGTGTCAGGGAAGGTGTCTCATTCCGCCAGCAAAGCCATTTAGAAACACCACTGTCTCCATCTTATCCCATTGTCACGGTTTAACCCCAGCCAGTAACTAAGCACTACGCAGCCACTCACTCAGTCCCTGCCCTCCCCCCAGTGGGATGGGGGAGAGAATCAGAAAAAAAAGGTAAAACTCATGGGTTGAGATAAGAACAGTATAATAGGACAGAAAGGAAGAAACTAATAATGATAACAACAACAATAATAAAATGACAATAATAATAATAATAAAAGGATTGGAATATACAAAACAAGTGATGCACAATGCAATTGCTCACCACCCACTGACCGATGCCCAGTCAGTTCCCGAGCATCAATCCCTCCCAGCCCCACTCTTCCTAATTTATATACTGGGCATGACGTCACATGGTATGGAATACCCCTTTGGCCAGTTTGGGTCAGCTGTCTTGGCTGTGTCCCCTCCCAACTTCTTGTTCCCCCCCAGTCTTTGTGCTGGCTGGGCATGAGAAGCTGAAAAATCCTTGACTTAGTATAAACATTGCTTAGCAACAACTGAAAACATCAGTGTGTTATCAACATTATTCTCATACTGAACCCAAAACATAACACTATACCAGCTACTAGGAAGAAAATTAACTCTATCCCAGCCAAAATGAGGACACCAGTGCATCTTCCCTCTCTGCTTCATAGTTCCTCATGCATCCCCAGCATCTTAGCTACACCGTCAGCAGCAGATCACTGCAGAGACCTGTGGGACTGGGTCTGGAATGCCTTTCAGGAGTACTTGGTCAGTCTAAGAGCAACCATCGGGTGCTTCTCACTGCTCCTGTGACCCAGAAATTCTTAGTTTACTGCTTCTAGTCCCCAGCCCCTGCCAGCTTCAAGGCAAAGCCCAAACAAAGCACCCCTTGTATGCTGCAGAGACAGGGAGGGACATTCACAGACCATCTCTGTCATGACAAAATCAAGATGGCATTCAGGTTCCTCTACACAAACACGTATATGTATACACACCTGCATACCTCTAGGCTCATCTTTGCCTAACACAATGCCACATATATTCATAGATATATGAACATATGTTAAGTTTTGCTAAAGTTTCCTTGCTCATTGGTGACAATGGTGTTGGCTGCCTTGGAGGATGTTTACTTCTGGCTCTGCAGACAGCCTCTCAGTTCAGGCTGGTAAAGCTTAGGGAGGTATTTGAAGTGGTGGACAGAGATGGAGAGAGTTTGCCCACTGTGAGGGCAACCCCTAGGGAGCAAGCTGGCTGCTCTTTGCACGGTATGCTGCATGCAGACAGACAAGGTATACTTAAATTTCAGAACAAATAGGTTTTGTCAGACCATGCAAAAAATAGTCCTCCTGTGCTCACAGGTCTTGCCAACCATTAGCACCAAGCACAACCTTCCCAGCAGGATAAAGCAGTAGTTACTTCACCTCACTGAGCATCTGTCCTGTGGGAATGCTTCTTGCTGACATCATGATTGCTGAGAGAAACTCTGCTGACTTTTGTGGGTGCAGGGATGGGTCTGAACCTCAGCCTGGGTTCGTAGTGGAATGGGGAGGCCATGAGGGCTGCAGCTTTCCCATAGCTGCTGCCAGCTGCTGTCTGTCTTGTGTCCAGGCACCATTCGCCTTCCTGCCCACATTCAGCCCTGAAAACTGGGCTTGCGGGAGGGATGAGTACACACACCCATCCAGGTGTAAGACCACACACGTATGTCTCTGGGTGGGGAAGGAAATATCCCCCCAATCTATGTTCTGCCACGGTAGAGTCCTCATTAGAGGTAACCGAGTCAGACTGTTGATCTTGCAGTAGAAGGTGTGGGAATGGGCAATGCAGCCGGGACTGACTTACTCAGTCCACTAATTTTATATATGGTGCATGTGCAGGACGGGGGAGAGGAAGAGAAGAATGTAACTTCTGGCACCAGTGAACACGGGTAGAGCTTGCCTTCAAGACCCCAAGAGTTTCACCTTTTTAACATGCTTGGTTAATTAGCAAATTAGGAAACCGTTCTGGAAAGCTGAGGCAGTCAAGTGCAAAACCTAACGATCCGGATAGCAGCTTTAATGCAAACATGCTTGGGTGAAATATTAAATCTCATGAAACAAAGAGGTCCCTTCTACTGCATCCGTGCTGGCACATCATACACCAGCTCCACGTGCCAGGGCCCCGAAGGCACCCACAGCCCTGACTGTCCCTGCCCACCCCCCCGGGCTCCCCCCACCCTGCCCGCGGCCCAGGACCCCACCTCAGCCCCCTGGGGCTGTCAGGCACGGCTACCTGCTGCCAAACAGCATTAATGAGCCCCCTCTCCAAACGTGGAGCGGGGTTTTAGCCAGCGTGTGACAGGACGGCAGGTACTTGGCCTGTAACAGCGTCAGTCCCAGCAGCCTTGCTCAGGGCGCCTCGCTGGTGGCCGCACACTCCCAGCCCTGCCGAATGCCAGCAGGCTTGCTGGCCTGTGAGGTGACGGCTAGTATTCAGCTAGACTCCTTCAGACTTTTTAAATACGTCCTTTTCTACTGATCTCGCTGCAAAACTGTGGCGTACTTCCCGTAGCGACGCTGCTGGTTGAAGAAACGAAGGCACCATCCCTCCCTCCCTCCTGCCACGCTGGCCCTGCCGGGAGCGTCCCCGCAGCAGGGCAGGTACGGGGACCCACAGCTCCGGCCTCGATGCCCCCTTCCCAGCGGGACGTGGATCAATACGTCTCAGATCCCACTCAGAAGCGGAGAGCTGTGAGCGTTTCGTATGCCACCAGAGGGAAGAGCGGGAAAAGAAAGCTGCAAAGGACTTGGGCCCAGGTTCTTCCTGTTAAACTGGAAAAAAAAATTACTTCCAGAGGCTCTCTCCAGTGAGGAAAACCCCAGCACGGAGCAAGCTGCGCCCTGAGAATTGGGGAACGGGCGAGGTGAAGGGAAGCTGAGGTGAGGTGGAGACGGCGCAAGACAAGTAAGTGGTCTTACTGGGACCGCTAGGCTGTGGCCGACTGGGACCTTACTGGGAGCAGACCGGTACCGAATTTAGACAGCAGTGGTTTTAGACTGAAGGAGGGCAGGTTCAGACTGGACACGAGGAAGAAGTTCTTCCCTGTGAGGGTGGTGAGGCACTGAACAGGTTGCCCAGAGAGGCTGTGGATGCCCCATCCCTGGCAGAGTTCGAGGCCAGGCCGGATGGGGCCTTGAGAGACGCGGTCTGGCGGAAGGTGTCCCTGCCCGCGGCGGGGGGTTGGACCGGACGGCCTCTTGAAGGCCCCTTCCAGCCCAAGCCGCCCCGCGTCCCTCCGAAGCCAGCAGCGCCCGGGGAAGCCTTGCGCGGCCGGCGGCGGGATCCCTCACGGCTCCCGCCAGGGCGGGAGCAGCCGCCCGCGCCCCGCGCTCGCCGTCTGTCGGCGGTGCCTT
>NW_010972820.1:3422780-3446252 GCF_000737465.1 Haliaeetus leucocephalus | reverse complement strand
TGGAGTGCGAGAGCGGCCGGAGCCGCCGCCGGGCCGGCCGGCCTCGCTTCGCCGTGAGCTTCGAAGGGTTGGGGCTCCCCGGGAGAGAGGGGGGCCGCGTCCCCGCCCGCCCGGGCTTGGCCTCCGGCGATGGAGCGCGGGCGGCTGCGGGGCCGGGGCCGCCGTCGGTTTCTCCCCAGCGGTGGGGCAGCCGGGGCCGAGCTGCCCGGAGACACCCCGTGCTGGGCGGCTGGGGGTTTCCAGGGGGTGCCTGTGACCTACCGAGGGCACGTAAACCCTGCTGGCGACGGGCAGTGCCTCGGAGCTGCGCGGCCCGGGTAGCTTGCTGTAGGGAACGCCGGGCTTAGTCCCTGCCAGGGCGTGTTTTTTCGGACGAGGGACTCGGAAGACCCGAGCGAGCCCTCGCTGGGGAAGCCTGCCCGTGGTGGTTAAAGGCCACGAGCCCTCCGGCCCCGACCTGCAGCCCGTGGCCTGCGCAGGAGTCGCTCGCGGGGACGTTGAGAAGCAGTCGCTGAAAGTAATTTTCCCTTCCTTTAGTTTACAATGGATTTTGGATAAACAAGATCTATTGAAGGAACGCCAGAAAGACTTGAAATTTCTGACCGAAGAAGAATATTGGAAACTACAGATATTTTTTACTAATGGTAAAAGTGTTTTATTTTTATTTCTGCCCTGAAAGCTGCACAGTATCTGCCATGTCTAAATGCGAGCTTGAATTGCTGCGAGAACGTAATGTTTTCGTGGCGATACTGCATATACTTCTACGACCTATTTTAACAAAGAACTGCAATCGCAATAACATTGTCATCTGTTAGTCATATTAACACAATTTTAGGAGAACTTACAGGCAAATTAGCTGGATATATAACATTTTAACCTGCGATGGGAAAAAATGTAGCACGTTTTCTTTTTTTCAAGAGGTCATTACCAAAAACGTAAAAGGAGGAGAAGCAAGCAGAAACTGCTGAGCTAGCACATTAAAGGCTCAATGTCAAGCATTAATAGTCAAACTGGGCTTTTGGTGGGCTTTTAGGCTGTGGTAAGTATTTAGCCGATCTGTGCAGTCCTATTAAACAACAAAGCTTGGAAACGTGTTATTTGTGTTCAGTTATGTTTTCTGAAACCTGCACCACAGCCTGTGTCTTGCCTTGTGACTGATGCCCCAGCACTGGGTGGCTCTCAAATTGTCTACGGGTTTCTGAGAGCTGTTGGCAGGCAGCCTGTTCTCCCAAAGAGTTTGGGGCTTGTCTGTGAAGTTATCTAGGAGTTACTTGGTCCTGCAAAGTATTTAACCGTATGAACGGCCGCACTGGAGCATATCAGGTTACACCGGCACCTAAACTCTTTTCTGTGCAATTGTTCAGCATTTAAACAAAATCTCCCTAAGCAGAGGATATTGCTCAGTAGTAATTTGTTTGCAGCCAGCTCTTTAAATATTTTTTCACAGCAGTCCCTTAAAGTACAAAATGCTTATTTTTTCAGCTATCTGGCCAGACTTGAGACAGAGAAGTGAAGTGACTTTCCTAAGGCCACTGGAAGATCTTATGTCAGTGCTGGAATGATGTCTGTGAAAGATACTTATCCCAGCTTCTCTCTTAGCTTAGCTATTTTTATAATAATTGCGTATGCTGTGAATCTGATTACTGTGGATACATCTGTGTTGTCACTTAGATGGCACCAGGAAATCGAGCTAGCAATGTTTCATCTATTTGATCAGTTCCTGAAATTCCTTGAGCTTAAAACAAAGTGGCATAGCTTCATAGTGCAAAAAGAGAAAACTGAGTACTGATATTTCTAAAACTGTATTTCTATGCTAATTTTCACTAGAATGAATTTGAATTATGAAATATGCTTTTTTTCAATGTTTCACTTCAGTATTTTTCTTGAGCAAACAAAGATTTGCAAAGTAGACAGGCTGGTTTCAGTTTGTGGTTCTCAGGCTCCTTTCCCTTGGCACTCCTTGCCTCCTGTGAAGGTACGGTGTGTGACCTGCGGCAGCTGGAGAACAGCTCTGCCAGCATCTCCCTTGTGCATGTACGAACACAACCTACCTTGGAGGAGAGAGCGGTACTGGGCTTTCACCCCTTCTGTAGCAAAGAGAGGCACCTTCATGGGGAGGACAGTTAGGGGCTGCTCTGTACTGGTGGGAGCTCAGGCAGAGCTTGCCGTGTCAAGCCCTTGACGTGTGTTGTATCATCACCTGCCTCTGAATGGGGACCCTGCTTTGGGTTTATAGAGCCTGCCCCTCTTCTCTCCCACCTCCTGCATTACTTGGGTAGGGATTGAGTCTCGGCCACGCCTTATCATATTCAGCATGTGTCTGCCCAGGAGATGGTTGTTCCCTAAAGCCATGAAAAAATTGCCTGGAGAGAGGCAGTTTCCTGCTGCCTCCTCATTGGAATACAAGTGCAGTAGGTCACCAACTGATTTTATGGCCACGCACAACTACTCAGAATGTGAATACTGTAGAGAAGGAAAACTATCATCTTCTAAAATAGTTTTGAAAATGGAAATTGATGTTGATTTCTCTCTTTGGATCACCAAGTCTTAATAGAGTTTTTGGTTGAAAAGCGCATTAATGGATTTCCTTCTCTGATCTAGGGCAGAAGCTGTAATGTTTGTGTTACAGGCTACTCAAGATATTCAGATTTAAAACAATTTTTATTTAAAAACCCCTACTGAAACCACTTATTTTGTAAACATAGGGGAATAAATAATCCAATAGTTTCTTTTAAAATATTAAAAAAATTAATTACAAGTGTTGGACTTTTTCCCGGCATATACAAGCTTCCATTTCATTAAGTCTCTCTAGGCTCATGTCCATTTTTTTCCCTAAACCACACTTGGTTTTTCTCTGACAGCAGATGGCCTAACCGTTCCTGAAAATCCCATGGGAGTGAGAAACATATTTGGAGAATTCTGTTTAGCTTAATATTTGAATTTTTCTGATGCCCTAGTAGTAGGACAGCTTTGTAGCCCCATGGTCAAATCATAGGGAGAAATCCTTTCAAGCCTCCCAAGATACACTGATAAATATTTTAATATTTGTACAGACATGGCATACCGGGTTTAACCTTCTTTCTGGCAGTATTGCTTGTCCTACTGTCACTGGCAAGTTAGTCTCAACTTGGCATTCTTCTCTTTAGGAAAAGAGTAATAGGACACAGACAGGGACTTAATGTTGCTTTGGGTAATCATAGTGACAAATTTGTTACCTTTTCCTGTGTGTGTGTGTGTGGGGGGGAAGTTGCCAACCATCAGTGCTGTTCAGGGTGGTTTTTTCCTTTTCTCCTACGTTCAGCCCTTTTCTAGCCAGCAATGTCCTTGACATTTGTGTGTTTTAAAATGCTGTGATGCTCATTAAAAGCGAGAGTAGGGTATACCCTGACTATTCCTGATGGATACAGGATAAGAGCATGGGGAAAAAAATCTGGACTTGGGTGCTTAGGTAGAGACTAAGAATTTAGCAATGACTGAGAACAGAATTGTTTGCTTTTCCGATCAGTGGTTGCAGTCTTGATCTTGCTGTACATATTTTAAATATATACTTCAGTATATTTTAAATTATTGTTTTGGACATTTCTGGTGAGGGAGGAAAAAAGGAAGAGGGAGGCTTAACACAGCCAAGCCTTGCTCTGAAGAATGGCTGCGAAGAAGTATGGGAAAAATAACAAGTAACAACCTTATGTTTCACTGTGCTATTCTCTATATCCAACCCCTGCTCTTAATCCCAGCTTGATGCATCTAATTTGCTTGGCACCTTTCCTTTGCCTGGGAGGCCAAACAAGAGCTACCTGCACAGATGACACCAGGGTTGTTTCTTGGCCAACTGGCAGAGGACCACTGTGATGGAGCAGCTGACTGCATCCTCTGGTCTCCCACCCCCTCTCCCTAGACTAAATATGTCATTTTTTTAACACCTGCTGCCTCTGCCAAATTGTTTGTCTTGGCAGCTTTATTTTTTTGAAAAAAAAACCCCATCCATTTTGCATGGCACCGAAATGCCATAGACTTATATTTTACGTGTGTGAATTTGGTTTTGCTCTAAGAAGGGTAAAGCTTGGGTATTCCATTTGAGATTTGTGTTGTCATCTTCTTAAAGGTCTTACTCACTTTGTATGCAATGAAGTCAAGTTACCTTTCCCTTTCTGAAGGTGTCCACAAGCTTCAGGATGCAGTGCTGCTTCTTTACTTGCAGGTCTGTAGGTTTACAGCAACATGTCTCACCAAAGCAACGTATCTGAACTGAGGGAGAAGACTGTGCTGCTGCTCCTTAGAATCCCCAGCACTAGTCATGTTTTGAGATCCTTTGCTATTTGGTGTCAAATTGTTGTAAAAACTCAACTCAAGCTTTTGTTCATTTTTTTTTTTTTAAGTTATCCAGGCTTTAGGTGAACATCTTAAATTAAGACAACAAGTTATTGCCACTGCTACAGTCTACTTCAAGAGATTCTATGCCAGGTAGGACTGTTTACTATGATGGTACAAGAATAAAACATTTGCTAGGCACATTTTGGTAGCCCTTTTAAAATGCAGTTCTGTATTAAAAACAGTGCCACTTTTGTTTTCTGGATGGTGTAAAGCTTTTATGCTAATAAAGTTAACTTAAGCTTTGCTTTTTCAAAAGGAAGTGTGGTGCTCTTAATAGATTAATCGTTCTACGTGTATGAAACAACATATTATAATTTTGTTATAACATTTCAGATATTCCCTAAAAAGTATAGATCCAGTATTAATGGCTCCTACGTGTGTGTTTTTGGCATCCAAAGTAGAGGTATGAAGTATTACAATTTTTTAATGTAAAATTATGTGATGTATGAGAGAGAGAAAACGTTTAGGACTTTTACATTTTTTGTCATTCTTCATGCTTTGGGGGTTGAAACCTTCTCTTTTTTTGTATAGATTTCTATAGCATTTAAGAAAAGGAGACGGAGAAGGCCTTCAAACATGTTATTTAGTATTTGATCTTTCACAATTTTGTCTGAATTACTAACCCTGAAGGGCCTCTGAAAATTGGAAAATGGCTGTTTCACTGTGATACAGTGTTTACATATTTACATGCACTGTATCTTAAATTGTGCAGTGTCTCCTTTCTAGTGTGTTTTTCCTTATTTATGTTTACTCAAACTTTAAAACATAATTTGAATTTTTTTCTTAATTATCCTTTTCCCTTTCGTATAGTGAGGGATCCTCAGAGTTTACCACACTTTCATTACTTGAATTAAAAGTATGTTGTAGCTCATATGCTGACTTTTGAGAAATTATCATAAGGAACTGACCCATTAGGGATAGTGGTGAGAAGGCTCCATGCCTCCACCATTAGAAGTCCACTTTGAATGTGGCCAAGAGTTAGCATCAGCTGGGCGCTGCTCTTAGTCTTCTGTAATGCAAGACGTTTTTCAGCTGTTTGAGAAGTGTCTGCGTAATGGAAAAAAAAAAAAAATCAAATTGGCCAGTCTGTGATATGTCAGCGCTAATGAATTTTACAGGAGGAGTTCAAATGCCTAGTGGATGGTAGAAGCAGTCCTACTAAACCAGTGTCTGCATGTGATACTGTTGTCTGTACAAGTACTGTGATACCTTTCAGTGTTTGGAAGAGATGAAGGAAAGGAGAAAGATGCAGAGTATTGGAGAGAGTATTTTTTTATGAGTCTGTTAATTAAGCCTTTAAGAAAGTACAGACATAGAGTGTATATGTACAGATGTACCTTATATTTTAGAACAAATACTAGAAGTCTGTGCGGCCTTCCTTACACTAAAGCTTCTGCAACTTTAGAGGGCAGCTGTAGCAGTAATGATTCAGCTATGCACTTCTCTGAAGGAACACTGTATACAGAAAATTTTCAGATTGCTGACTGTCTCAGCAGAGGAGCTAAGACTTCGTGGAAACATAATAAAAAAAAGTAGTTAATGACAAGTTTCTAAAGGCAGTTTTCTCTCCAAGTGGGTTAAGGAAAAACAACATACCTTCTTGAAGCCCTCTTGTCTAGTTTATGTGTAGAGTGTTAGCCAACCGAGCTTTTGTGGCTTTAGTACCTTTCATAAACGTTTACTATTCCTCGCAACTCAAACAACAAAGTAACTAATCAATGAAAAAACTCTTTACCTAAGAGTTTACCCTGTTCACCTTAAGAAAAAAAAAAAGAAAAAAGGGGTGGGTGGGAAAAAAAGA
This sequence comes from Haliaeetus leucocephalus, assembly GCF_000737465.1. Taxonomy (NCBI): domain Eukaryota; kingdom Metazoa; phylum Chordata; class Aves; order Accipitriformes; family Accipitridae; genus Haliaeetus; species Haliaeetus leucocephalus. The sequence continues at coordinate 3,440,080 of NW_010972820.1, read as the reverse complement.
AGTACTGCGTAAAGAAGCCCAGTTTAGTAAGAAGCTGTTATTTTAATTTGATAACAGTGTGAGTATATGGTATTTCAGGTGGTTCACTTCATTTACCATTCTTTTTCTTCAGGAATTTGGTGTTGTTTCAAATACAAGGTTGATTTCTGCTGCTACTTCTGTATGTAAGTATCGGTGATTTTCATTATGCTGTAGTTAGGTATCTCTATAGGGAGATCAGATATTTTCTTTGTGGGTTTTTTGTTTGCTTGTTTTTAAAAGGTAGCTTTTTATCAAGTCACGGGGGGGGGCTTGCATGTTGACTGCTAGGAGCCACTTAAAGCCATTTAGAATAAACAACTTCTGTTTCTAAATACAGAAACAGAAGGGTCCTTTCTGTATTAGTTTTGGTTGATTCTGGTTGGAACTTATGCCAAGCATAAATAAAACCAAAGTAATAAAATTAAACTGCTGAGGTTTATAAACAGTCTTGAGTAGGAAATTGAATTCTGAACTACTCAAAGATAGAATTGGAAGTTTAGGGCTTTACTTGTCTGTTTTATAAAAGGTATGGCTCCATGGAAGTACCTATTTTCAGAATTTTTGGTAGGCTGTATACTTTCTAATTTTTTTTACCCTCCCAATAAAATTAGTCTTTGCACATGGTATTTATTTCTAAAAATATATTTTATAACGTGTATATTGTTCACAAATAAATGCAATAAAATCACACTGTAGTTACTTCATTCTCTCTTTCCCACTTGCCTTCTATTTCCCAATTCCTGTAACTTGCATCTCATCCATCAAGGTCTTAAAGTGATGGCTTCTTTAACTGAATGCTGTAATTTGACCCAGAAGGTCCAGCTGCTCTCACTAGACAATTCCTGGCTATGCTCTTCAAAATGTAGGTCAGTGCTTTCAAAATCCCTCTTAGCCATTGAGGGGACAGGTGACTGGCTGCATCTGTAGCCTCCACATGCAGTAAGTATATCAGTCCATGGGGCTGGCTGTATGACAGTTCCACCACCAGGAACTGAAATGCATCTTCAGTGCCAGCATGACCAAGACCAGTACTAGATTTAGCAATAAGAGTTGCTATTTTTACATCAGCAGCATCTCAAAGCACAGATCTATGTGGCAGTTTTGGTGTGTCAGTGAGAAAGTTAGATGGATTTTGGTAAATCTGCAGTAGTTGGTTTTACTTGGACTCCTAGTCCTGAGCTGTGCTGTTTCTGAAAATCCCAGGTCTCAGAATCCTGCAGAAGATTTGCCCCACAGTTCTTCCTTCAGACCTAGAAGCCCTGCCTGCCCCGATAAGTACTCTGCATTTCATGGAAGTGGGGACAAAAAGCAACAGGCTTTCTCCTAGTGTTTATGTCTTTTATTCTACCTGGTCTTCCTTTATCAGAGTTGCTTCGGTAGCACACAGCAATTTTTTTTAGGTCTTCATACAAAACATGAAAAAAGCTGAGGCAAGACAAGTAAAAGAAAGCTAACAAGGTGACTAGCCTAACAGTGGTTGGTTGAAAAGGTTTGTTTGCTTTTAGTTAGATAGAAACATGAAGTTAGTAACACATGTTTCCTTTGTAAGGAAGATAATCTCAGATTAGTTTCTGGCAACCTCTTCAAAAGCTTTTCGCTCTGTTTCCATAGCTTACTAAAAGGGCAGCTCCATATGGTTGTGTCTGCAGTTTGCTTTGTGGGAAAAATATTTTGTTTCCCTATCTTCCCCCTCAAAGTGGTTTATTTTTTTACTATGTATCTATTCTGTTTGCATGCTTCTTGAGAAACCCGTTTTATTCATTCTTACCTTTCTTGAAATAATTAAAATTTCCAACCAGTAGCCTAGTCTTACTGTCCTGCAGCAAATTTTCTAGCAAAGTCCACCATAGGTCTAAATGTTGAAGACTGTAGTCCAGAGGACTGACACTATCTTTTCATCAAAGTGAATGGCATACTGCTTTTCTGGAGGTAGTATCAATTCATAATATACTGTCTGTCATCAATATAAGGAATGTTGTCTACTTACAGGATGTTAAATGTTACCTGTTTTCCTTGGAGGACAGGGACTTTATGTAGATTTTAAGTGTTTCACTTGTACAAATCTCAAATCCACATCCTCAAGTGTACTTAAGTTTTTTTTTTATTTTGCGCAGCATTCTCGTATGAGATCACTCTGTTTTTCAACTTATAATTCTTAACAGTGCACTGTTTGTACCTGTTCTCCTTGTAAAATGCATGAGGATAATTAGGTATCTAAATCAGGGATCATCATAAGCTAGAAAACCGAGGATATATTTGAACATTCTTGTGGAGGCAAGTGTCTTGAATCACATCATATGCCTAAGCGGATGCTTAGGTGTCTGTCTCAAGGAGAGAAACACCCTTGAAGTGTCTGATAATCCAGTGCCTAGGACATTGATCTGCAGTGTGGTGAATTGACATCTTGCTTTGAATTTGAGCCTGGTTTTTGCATGTCCAAAATCTTTTCCTCATGGACATACAAGATCTCTTGGTTGAGCTCAGTCACCCTGCCCTCAGTCTTGCTTTTCTAAGACTTCATTACATGGTTTAAAATCTTCTATGTTGAAGGATCAAGCCTATGTAAAAAATCCTACGTGGAAGTTCCATCTGGATTTAGTGTTGGAAATGAGATCCTGAAAAGATCGCCAGATTTGGAGTGACATCAGTAGGTAGATCGCTCTGTGAATGATAACTTGTGGAAAGTTAGGTGCCCATAAGCTAGTTGGTGGTTAAGCAGAAGATTTAGTAGTGCCCAATGCAGCAGACAAATGTCTGGCTGAGTACCTGCGCAAATCTGGGTTACAAGCGTACTTCTCTTTCCCTTTCAGGATCTTAAATCTTCTAACTTAACTTTTCGCTTTCAAATACAAACGTTTTGTACTGCAAGCAGTTGTGCTGCCAAATGGATTTGAAGGGCTATATACAGATGAATTAATAGAAAGGTAAAGAAGTAAAAATATTAATTACATAATTTTTAACATACCGATTTCTCTTTACTGTAGTGAAAACTAGGTTTTCGTATGCCTTTCCGAAGGAGTTTCCTTATAGGATGAACCATGTAAGTATGCTGTTCGAAATACGACTTGATCAAATAAATTAAAAGACAAATAATTGTTAGCAGGAAATCCTGTCTTTCAAATTCTAAGAAAGAAATATTTTCATACTCATATGTCGGGTTGCTCATAATTAGTTTTGGATAGATTATTGGGAAAGTTACTTTTAAAAGTGATAAATCTTACATAACCTCCTTTCCTTAAATTGTTGACAGGAATGCTATAAAGAGAAGTGATGTGACTCGGTGACTGAAATAGTATTTTTATATAGTATGATGATAAAAGAGATTTAGGTTTTTTTTGAATGTTCTTGTTTACAAATACATTGCTCCAGGGAAGGTAAATAGCCCTTGCACCTGGGATGTTTCCAAGCTTGCATACAGGAGCAGTTGGCTTACAGAAAGTGGTTTTATTTTTGCCTGGAAAATGTAATGGCTTTTGAAAAATAATTTTTATTTATTATTTAAAATTTAGATTTGCTAGTAGTTTTCAAGGCATCCTCAGTCACAATACTGAGAAATTTTGTAGTTTTTCTTGAAACCAGTTTTGACCTGTGCTGTGGTATTTTGAAAGTTAAACGGATCTAATTATTTTTAGATCCACTGTGGGAAATGTTACTTTTTTTTGTCGGTTTGCTTTCCACCCAATTTAGAAAGCCATGTGATATATCAGAATATAAAATATCTAAGACCTTGCAGTAAAAGTGCTCTGCTATTTTACAGATAAAGGCAAATGGAAACATATTTTGGAGTACTGCTTTCCTATAGCCAAAGCAGTCCAATCTTTTGCTTGATATCACTAATATGTTACTATCTCTATGGAAAATGAGAGCTGATTTAATTGCTACAATTGAACAGAATAATTAATATTAAATTAAATCTGAAAATACTTTAAAAGGCCATTTGGCATGTTAGTGGTCTGATGAAGAGGCTCTAATTCTACAAAAGGACTTCTCTATTGCTGTTAAGTGTTTATACACTGGGAACAATTTGCTGCTGCCAGGTATTGAAACAAATCAGACAAGTACTGTCAATGAAGTAGCTTTTCATAGTAAACTTGATCCAAAATGTTTAAATGCATTGTTATTATGACTGGAGTTAAGTTTTGATGGTGGTAAGGCAATGGCTAATACTAGTTTGATTTTTTTTTTTTTGTTTGGTTTTGTAGTTTCAGGTGAAATGTGTTTAGGACTGTTGGAAATGTGTTGAGAATTCCAGTGATGATTTTAAACTGGATGCCAGTTAATTCTTTCTGCTGTCTGAAACATGCTGCTGTTTAACTGTGATTTTACTTCTTTGCAGATACTAGAATGTGAATTCTATCTCTTAGAATTAATGGTAGGTTTGTTTTTTTTTTTTTACTACTGTTGCCTCAGTTTACTTTTTACTGATGAAGAATATTTTGAGTTTTGTGCTATGAAATATGCATTATGCTGTCTTGGTTTTTTTTTTTTTTTTCCCCATGCCAATTTTAGAATGATGTCCATGCAGGTCTAACATTTATGTTTTCAGCAGAATACCGTAATTACTGTGCTGTCATCTAGGCTGAGTGAGGGCATTCTCACCTCCTTGTGTTGAAGCTGGACTTTTCAACAGAAAGAGGGCAGATTGTGAGATCGGTGAGGGCAGCAGGAGTGTGTATGGCTTTGCATCCTAGTGGTTAGAGCAGTTGGTTAGTGGTGTTGGAAGGGTAAAGCATAAGTTCTGTTTCCAGAACTGCTTGTTTTTAATAGAAAGGTAACTGTATATAAGTCCTGATGCAGAGACTAGGATGCCAGTGTCCTTATTTCCCCAGATGAATGGCCAGTCAGGAGCATAAAGAGTTGTGTTCTTTCTATGCCCTCTTCTTGCCTGGAAGAATCTGCAGCTATATATGTGTGTTCCAGCTTCAGCAGAAGGTGTGGGTAGTATCCCACTCAGGCTAGTGTATAACCTGATAATTAGAGTAATCTTCTAGGAAGTGAGATATGGGTTTGAATCCTATGAGGAAGAAACTGAATTCAGGGCCTTGCGTTTTCTGAGATGGTGCTGTAACTGTTGGATGAAAGAACTACAATGTGACATTTCCTTCCAGGCACTTTCAACTAAAGGGTCTGTACCTGCTTTTTGTAAGGTTGCCATCCCATTGCTGTGTTTTCTAGGGCAACTGAAAGGATGCAGCCCAGGCTTCTTAGGGGGCTTAGGTAAAGTGGTGCCTAATTTCTGCATATTGGTTGGACTTGGATGGATTAGGCACCAAGGCCGCTGTACTGGAGTGGTTCTGCTCAAGTGCAGAGAAAAGGAGAGAGAAACCAGGGAGGAGCCTAGTGAGTTAGGCAGCAACCGAGAAAATATGTTTTGGGAACAGGACACAGAGGAGGTCGGATCAAAGTTTTTTGTTCGTGCCTACAGTTGTTATAACCCCTTTTTAGATAGCCTGTTTATATTTAGTCCTTGATACCTCTGCTATACATGGCAGTAACCCTTGAGTTTTGTATACAGTAGTTTTATCATAAGTAACTGCATTTACAAGAAGTTACATCTTAGGGATTGACTTATTTTTCCAGTATGCTATGCAATATATAGTATGTATAATAACTGTCTCATTTCAGTGTTCAGCACATGTAACTTAATGGAGCTTTTCCCTATAGTATCCATACAGTTGACTGCTTTCAGTGAGAGGGTTATTCCTTCTTGCTTATACCAACCTGGGCCTGAAAAGAGGGGTTTTGAAAGCAGTGGATTTTTTTCCTTTTCTTTCTTTCTTTCCAGACCAGTGTCAATTATTTTGGCATGCTTTCCATGTATGGTATTTAGTGACAGACTGTTTTCTGGCAGTGGTTTGTATTTCCAAGTGGGAATTACGGGTTTGTAAGCAAATGAGGTTTCAGTGTGCTGCAGATGTGGCTTTCTGTGTCTCTTAGGGGAATGACATTGACAGACTGGCAACCATGCTATGTAATGGTATTCTAGAGAGAGCACTGCCCTCATTAGAGCAGGGTTAGGTGTCAGAATGCTACGTAAAAAAAAATAAATCAGTAATTGACTTGTAAACCAAATGTTTTTAATGTGAACTGACAACACATTCTGCATTGTAATTTAACTTCTATCCTGTTGACATTTTTCCTAGGACTGCTGTTTGATAGTGTATCATCCTTATAGACCTTTGCTACAATATGTGCAAGATATGGGCCAAGAAGACATGCTGCTACCTCTTGCATGGTAATGAAGACAATGAGTAACAATAGTGCCTCCTTTCAGCAAGAAAGCAAGTGTTTAACAGTTATGCTTCAAAGGTGGTTAAGCAAAAGCAGGCTTAGCCATATTTGAATACAAAGGGTGCCCTAGTTAACCTGTGCAGGTACATGTCCCTGACTTAGCTTATTCTGTCTTTAACCCTGTAATGATTTGACTTTGCAGTGGTCTAATTTTTATTTTTAGACTAGCTCTAATAGCCCAGTTTTTTACACTACTGAATGGTGACTATGAATAGAGGTAATCTTTTTCTACCAACTTATGCTTTCTGTTGTATCTTGTCGTAGGAGGTAGAAGCAGTATGTAGGGTTTTTTAGCTGTGTTAGCAGAACTCTTATTCTTGAACTGTTTCACAAATACAGAAAGGCAGTAAAAATACTACTTTTATGCTTGCCCTTATTTATTTGTGAAACAGGGATAAATATTTTATGGTATACGTCAACACCGTCTGCAGAAGGACTTTTATGGTATTATAATAGTGTTTCCAAATAAACTTCTGCAGTGATTACAAGAAAGAAAATGAAAGGCTTTAAGAGATTTTTACAAGGGGCGAGATTTCTTCCCTCGCTGTTTTGCCCTGCAGCCTCGCTGCTTCTACCATCTGGGAAACTGACAAAATATTTATAAACTGACAGCAGTTTTTGAAGTCTTATAGTCTAAAGGTGAATAGGACAATACTTACAAGTTCTTTTTTGCACAGGAGGATAGTGAATGACACATACAGAACTGATCTTTGTCTGCTGTACCCTCCTTTCATGATAGCTCTAGGTAAGTAACACAAGTAATGTCTCGTCTTGTTTAAATGGATGTGTTCTGTGTGCTGTCCCATCAATAAGCATTCCTTAGAATAAGGTGCTTCAGTCTGCATTTCATACAGTACTGACAGTGTAGCTTTGCAACTTAAAAAGTCTTGGAGAAAAATCAGGTAATTAATTCCGTTTTTTTTCTGTTGACCTGTATAGTGTTTATAAAAAATAGAATGTTTCTAACTGTATCAAGAGTGGCTCTTTGTTCAATATACATGTCACCTGATCTTTGCAGCTTGCCTACATGTGGCCTGTGTTGTCCAGCAGAAGGATGCAAGGCAATGGTTTGCTGAGCTATCTGTTGATATGGAAAAGGTACTCTGTTTTTAATTCCTGCCACCTGTTATGGACTGACCAGAAATGGTAGTCATGGCTATAAAACTACCATCTTACATGTCTGCAGTACTGATTTGAACTTCATTCAGTCATCATATATTAGGTGCTGTTGAAATTAGGTAGATCTCTCAGGGAGGAAGACAATGTCAGGTCATTCAGTCATCACACTGCTCTGAAAGTCAAGACAGAACCATTGCATAACCAGCAAAGTGTTGCTGGTGTTGCTGTTTTTCAGATGGATACATAAAACCAATATACTTTGCATTTTTTGCCAGAAAAAGAATTCCCAGTGTTTTTTGTCATTCAAGATTGCCATCATGAGTTTGACTTTTATTCTAGTGCATGTGATTTTCTGTTCTCATTTTCTCTCTATAAGTGTACGTAATATAGCAGAGTGTAAAATATTCTTAGCACTTTCAGGATGACCAGGACCATGACTTCAGTCAGTGTTAAACAGGGGGATACCAAGATCATTCAGTTGAGTTCCCTGCTGTTGCAAATTCTGTGTCAAATGATCCCCTTCGTAAATTTATCAGGTTCTGAGACGCAGTTGTTCTCATACCAGTAACGTGCTTCATCTTCACTAGTTCCTTTTTAGATTGACTTCTTTAACCTTTGTTTAGCTCCAGCAAGCAAGCCAAACTAGTACTCGTACTCCTTATCACACTGTTTCACTCTGCACATATTTTTCAGTCTATCTTTTTTGAAAATGAGCATCTGGAATTAAATAGCATATTATGGATGAGACATACCATTGCCCTCTCTGCCCTCAGTATTGCCCTTTATCCTGGCATTGTATTTGTATTCCAGGATTTGTCTTCAGATTTAAGCATGGTGTGGATGCTATGCTGCATCGAAAGCCTTCCGAATTGTGCTGTCATGCATGTAAAAGCAGGGTGATAATAAATTGGCAGCAGAGGAGAACCAACCTATATTTGACAGATAAGGTTACCATAAGCTTGATACTGAACATGTTTGAATGTTTACATGTCTTGGTTCTCATGCCAGTGATAAGCTTGATTTTTTTTACATTAAGACCATGGACCTCTTAGCTAACTATGACTTTTCTTTCAAGGATATATATTGTTCTAGCACTTAATCAAGGTCCATGTATTAAAAAGAATAAAGAAGTCTACTTTATTAATTTAGAGAATGATGAAACAAATTATGAACCAAACATTATGCACCTTTTATATAGAATATTGCACTAGAAATTTAATAGGAAATTAAGGTAGTTGAGGTGCAGTAGATAGGAAATGTCCAAACTGATAGAGAATGCTTATGCTTCCAGAAGTGGAATATGAAAGTTCAACAATTCTTATTATATGTATATAAGAATATAGCAAGAATAATAATAAGAAGAATATAATAAGTATTTAGATACTCCTTGGCTCTTTATTTCTTGGAAGGAAAGAATTCAGACCAATGTTTTGTGGTTTGGGGCTTTTTTTCCTACACTGTGCCTCTGATGTATATGAACATTGATAATCATCGGTTACTGTATTGGTAATCTGTGGTCATCTAGCTGCAGTCATGCTGCCAGGTGTCTGTATTTTCCCAGTAGCATAGTTATAAACTGTGGCAGTAGTTGCAAATAAATAAAAAGCTATTTAGCTTGCAGGGGAGGAGAAGTGGTATATACAGTTGAATGGGAGGGAAAGTATTCTGTTCAGGCTTCCATTCACAATTAAATCAAAAAACTAATTATAGAAATGGTTGATTGCCAGACCAGATTAAATGTGAGATAGCTCTGTTTATAATATGAAAATTGTGCTGCTTAATTTCAGTTTGGGGCATGTTTAATTAATTACACACTTAAACTGACTATGACAAAGATAAAATCACTATTGTGTCTGACCTTAGGATCTCTTTTCTTTCTAATCAGATTTTAGAAATAATCAGGGTTATTCTGAAGCTGTATGAGCAGTGGAAGAACTTTGATGAGAGGAAAGAGATGGCTACTATTCTTAGTAAAATGCCTAAACCAAAACCACCTCCAAACAGGTACTGTACTTCCTTAATACACCTTTCACATGGAAAAACTGGACTGCTATCTTAAGAATGAGTAAATGTTTAATTTGAGGTGTAGCGTATATTTTTACAGTGCAGACTTTTCTGTTACAAACAGCCAGTCTGATTGTTCAGGAGCTAGCAAGAAGCAGAACATTTATTGTTTTATGGAGAGTGTTAATGTGATTAGAATGTGATCAATACAGCTTAGCAAATGTAAGGAACCATGGTGTGAGGCTCTGTGGTTGAGCCAGATTGATGAGAACTGGGCCTGCTTGATGTCGTATTTAATTATTGTGATTAAATACCACTGTTGGGAATCTGCACATGCAAATTCCTGTGCACGTGCTTATGAAATGTGAACTTTGAAATGTTGACTTCAGAAGTAGATACAGCAGGCAGCTGCATGGGTATATATTGAAATTATTACTCAAATAAATACACTGAAGTTATTTATGCATGCTGAGATTAACCTTTGCATTTTTAATGAAATTTAGCACAATATCTTAACCTAGTTGTGTATATGTTGAAGTATTGTCCTTCAAAAGGTTTCTACTACTTTCAGAATACCGTATTTTTTTAAATAAATAAAGACAAAAATGTAATATGATGCTTCTTTTTGAAGACATGTGGTTTTGTTTTTTTTCTTCCAAACAGTGAAGGAGAACAGGGTCCAAATGGTAGCCAGAACTCTAGTTATAGCCAATCTTAAGACATTCCAAAGAATTTGTTTATGGACCACTTTGACTCAAGACATCCTGGGATCTTTCCTGTGTTCATGAAATGGACAGAAGGTTTTAGTAACATCTTTGACAAAGAACTTGAAGAATAAATAGCTTGTTTGTGTCAAGCATTTTGAAAGCTTTTTCTCTAAAACTGCATCATTTTCTCTGACGCTGGAGCAAATGTACTAAGATTTTTCAATGTAAGGAATCAAATGTTACACCAAGCTGCGAAAGATTAACACTATCCACTCAAAATAAATAGTTCATTATTGGTTTTGTTTGCTTTGAGAAAATTGTAACTTGCCATTGAAGTGAACTATTTTTAAAGCGACAGTAACCTGAAGCCTAAGTGTAACTGTATTAATGACTTGTGTTGTCTTCATTTTGTTTGTGACTGAAGGAAGGTAGCGCACTGTGTGTTAAATCTATTCATTACCTTGAGTTTTGTTGATTTTTTTGAAAATAAATATGGATTCTGTAACAAGTAATGCAGCAATCCTTCAGAAACAAAACCTAGAAGAGCCTGCAAATAATATTGTTACAGTTTTAATGAAAGCTGCAGGAAAGAAATTCAGTTCCTTTTTTGGATTAGAAAAATGCTGTTTTACTTAGTAGATGTACTTGGATGTTTTTGCCACGAAGTGTAGTAGCCCAGCTTACCAGAGAAGTGCAATATGTATAGTGATTCTGCAGTTTTCTTAAACGTTTCAAGTGTTAGGAATTAAAAAACCCCAACATACTATGATTTTTTTTTGCAAGTAAATGTACTGTATAGTACAATCGGAATATTTCACAGTCAAGTACAAATCTGGATATGATTGCTGTTTTTTATGGTGGATTTTTTTTTTGTACAAAAGATATACACTGTTAGTCTGCCTTCACTGTTGGTGTGAATTTGTGTGGTTCATTAGAGAGTTTATTTAAGAGGATCAAGCTTTTGGTGAGTTTCATACTGGCTAATTTTAATTGTGATGTTAGGAGCAACTCTTTAGAATAACTGAAATGGGATTCCTTGGTTAACTATGTGCTGGAGAAAATGAGATTCCTTCAAACAGAAGGCCATATCCTGTGTTCCTTACTCAGGCAGATATCCCACTGAAGTCAGGAATTGGCCTAAATCGAATTTCTTGATTTTTAGATAACTTTGTTTCTAATTAAGTTCTGTACAACTTCATTTTGAATGATAATGCTGACTTGCCCAAGTATAAAAATTGAATGATAAAGTGCAGTAACATTGTTCTCCTTTTTTTTTTTTTTTTTTTTCTGAAGCAACACATTTCCCTGGTCTGAAATATTGGAGGGAAATTCTTGAAAACCCTTGCTCTGTGATGCGTCTTGGTTTAAAAAACTGGCCCCTTAAAAAAACCCTGTTTTTTGCAAATACCTGTCTTTGTAATTGGCTGATCATTCAGTGAAATATAACTGAAGCGTGTTTGTATGTAGCCCATTAGGCTACTAGCATTTATTTCTGTTCAGGTTATTTTTGTAAAACATTAGGTAAACAAGCCCAAACCACTTTGGTGAGATAGAAAATATATACATTTTGGTCTTTGCTACTTTGTTTCCATTTGATCCATACTTTTTATAGACACTTGATTGATGAAGTGGAATTTGGCTGTTTGCCTTTGTTTCTTGAAGTCTAAAATGTGCTATTTGTAATGTGGACTTGGGGAGTAGAAATAAATCAATGCAACTTGACCATTGTGTGGAGTTCTTAAACAGGAACTGTCCTTTAGGTAAACATCAGTCTTCTTACATATACCACATACTCTGCTAAGAAAGCTAATGTTTTGAAATTAGGGGTTTCACACAATTAGTGAAGAATTCTGGCTGGAGTGATTAAAAGTTGTCTTGCTGCTCAAGAGCCGTGGCAGACTTTACTTCATACCCAAACTACCTATGTGACCTAAACCTCAGAGCTAAACTATCAGGCAATTCTTGATGGTAAATAGAAGTATCTTAAGTCATTTCTCTACTGGGGAGGTGAGGATAGTTTTACCAGCTCTGGTTCCAGTGTAAACAGTGAAAGGCAGTGAAGTGCAGTCAAAGGAACTGGATTCAGTGATGACAGTTATAAAAAGAAAGATGTAAATTGGAACAACAGGAAAGAGAACATAATCTGAATTCAACAGCTTTGCTACCAACCAGACAGAAAAAAAATCACCTTTACTGTGCTTAATTTCAAAGGAGAGAAATGCATAAAAATGAGGTGTATCATTAAAAGAGAGGTAGCTGAAAGTCTTCACAGATTATATGGTTACAGGTGACAGTGGAGTGTCAAAGCAAACACTAGTGATCTGTGCCAAAAAGACTTAAGGAAAAATCTAAAAGGAAGCAAACTGAACTGAATCAGACAACTTATTTAACTCAAAAAGCATAATTTGAAAAGTTATATCCACATAAGGGAGATACAGAGGAAGACACAGAAAGGATCATCAACTTTGACAAGCTACAAATAGTTTGAGAAACACCTTGCAAAAAACTAGCAAGGCTAATAAACACTAGACCTACCAAGACTAATAAGAACTAATGAAAATAAAAAAGAGGTATACAGTGGCTTTCCTATTAAAAAAAAAGAAATCCACTACTCTTCAGCTCAGAAAAGACAGCAGAGGTCTAGAAAAATCATGAGTGGTGTGAAGACTGATGAGGTGACAACTGTTCATCTCTTCTGACAGAAGAAGCAGGAGCATCCGATGAAAACAATACATGGCAAGTTGAGAAGCAACAAAGGAAAAGACCTCTTCTCACAATGCATTGTTAAACCCAGTACAGCCTGCTGTGACTGCTGGGAGTTTGTGTTGAAAATTTACAAATACCCAAATATACCAAGACATGCAAAGCCCGAAGGAAGTATCAAAGCACTCCAAGTTGTAAATGAGAATAATAATAATAATAATCTGGGGGCTGTATCACTAGATACTTGTCTTGTTTTATGCTCTTCCTCAGATGTTTATTACTGGTTGCTGCCAAACAGAACATAATGGGCTAGACAGATCTTGGTGTGACCCAATATAACTGTTTGTTGTTCATTGTTTGTACCCATGTAGTTTTAGATGTTTGCAACAAACTTTAATGTAGCTACAAAAGGAAGCATTTGCCACTTATGACTAAATTGTGACTAAGTTTAGTTGATTAGATCTCCTTGCTTTGTTCATCTGTATACTGAAGTTTGGTGGCTTGGTCAATACAGCTAGGCATGATTAATAACACATTTAGCTAAATATTTTCAGTGTGTCTCAAATTTTCTATACAATCTGACCTTAATGATCTAGATCAAAAGGCGTCATTAGTCCTGGTGAGGCCTGGCACAACACAACCAACAGTGGGCTTCAGTTACCCCTTTGACTATGTGCCCACAGCACTGTGAAACTGTCTAGGTCATGTTAAACAGGCAAAATTAATAGATCATAGGATTTGGCTAAATCCAACAAAACTGTTGGCATCTGTTACGCCTCCTGATCCAGTCTGAAAAACACCTTTCAAGAGTAAGATAGTGAGAATTGCAGAGTAATTGACCACAACAAGGTAGCACCCATCATCATTCTGGCATTTTAATTTCATCTTACTCCCATTAATCTATCAGTTGTTAAACTAAACCAGTATTTTGGAAATTAGTCTAAATTCTGGTTCTTGTTTCGTTTTTTTTTTTTTTACGAATTGGAAATAAAGTATAGCATTAAGACCACTAAAAAGTCAATGATACTTTTAAGAAAAATGCACTCATTACTTACTATTATGACAGCTACACTACAGGGTCTCTAATTATTAGCAAAGACAAGGAGAACGGAAACCACTGTAAGATACATCATGAGGGCAGCACAGCTAACACAGCTGGCTGTGCCAACTGCAGGAGTTCTCCTCTAGAAACAAATGACTGCAGAGAGACTGTGGGACTTACTAGAAATAAAGTTCTAGTAAGACTAGTGACTTTTTCTTTTCTCTAAACTTGAGACAGTATATTTTTAGGTCCTCTTCTCACCATGCAGACTGGACGGTCAGAATGGAAGAGCTGTAGGGTAAGTGCACATTGCCTGCAATACTCATTAGAGCAGAACCAGAAGTTTTAATTTCTTCTTCCAGACATCCTGCAGAGTCCTGAACTTCTGTGCTACGACTTGAATTTTCTAGACGCCAAAGCAATTCACCTTTGCTAGTTCATCTGAACTGCTAACAGCATTAAAAAACAAAAAAATCCTTAAAATTATGACTATGCAAATTTATAGGTGGGGATGGGATGGATCGGTTTGTTTTTTGAAGTTTAAGACACACAAATTAACATACATAAAAGAAGGAAGGGTGTTTAGTAACTTCCTTTGACACCTCAAATTTTCCAGCCTAAAATGATTACATCTCTGTAACAGTAACTTCAAATATAGGCAAGTTCTCACTCGATACTGAGCTGCTGAGGGAACAGAAGTTGTTGACTGAATGCTATATAGCATTTTGTGCTCAGAAGCAGATCTGCATATAAAAATGGATATATTTTTAAAATAAGGAATCACACAGTATTTTGAACAGCAAGTATTCTAGCATCAGGTCAGTTTCCTTTTGTATTTTCTGACCCGTAAAGTTTTGACTTTACAATCACATAGTACAAACCTAAAAATCTGTACTCTACTTGTACTCTTTGATAACACAGTAACTATTTTAAAACTCTAGCTACGCATGAAGCATAATAAATCTGTGCTTAGGGCAGTTACCCCAATTCCATTACAATATCTGCAGTTTAACTATTCTAAACAAACTATCCAACACAATTATTTGGGAAAGGGTAATTTTATTTGTCCCATCATCATCATTAAACAGTCGTAAACTATATCATACAAAAATCTTAGTAAACATAATAAGCACTTAGGTTCTCCTCACATAATTTCACCAAAAAACATAGCCCAGAGTAAAGATGGAACAAATTTAATGTCCTCAGTTCATGTCATAGTCTTTACCTGTAATTTGAACCAAGCAGCCGATATGCATGGCTATTTGAAGGTGAATGTTCATTTACACAAGAAAGCAGGAGTGGGCTGTATTCTGGAAGTGGAGTGCACATAGTTTTAATGCTAAAACCTACGAACCATCCTGAAGCCTTGATGGGGCAAGGGTTGGGGTAGTCATCTTCATTTTTTCTCTGGAGGTTCATGTTTTACCCAATCCTCAAAGCCACCAGCATATTGCTGAACTCTGAAAATATGCAGAAGATACTATGTTAAGAAGGACTCTTGAAAAAGGTATCTAAGAGGGCATGGCAAAAAAAACCAAACCAAAAGAAAATCAGAGAAAAAAAGCATAACAGAAATTCTCTGCAATCAAATACACTTGTACCTAGCTTCAATGAGCCAGATTGATACTCCTTGTACACCAATACTGCCTGCTTCCATGCAGTGTGTTGTGCAACCCTTCCAAATGATACAATGCTGGAGGGCAAATACCAAGCAAGTAGTAGCAGCCGCACCAATGAAACAGTTTGCCGCTTCTTTTTTTAAAAAGAGAGAACAGACTTACTGTGGTGAGAGATTTATTATGTCTAATACTTCAGATGTCATCAAAGAAATGCAGCACACTGATCTTTTACTTCCTTGCAAACCTACATGCTCTGTAGATCTGACATAAGCCTTTACAAAGCTAAACTCTGGAAAACAAAAACCCACCATGCAAAACAATATTGACTCCTTCAATTAGGCAGCATGAAAAACAGGTAACGGAGGATATTTTGCACTTACTAAAACAATATATTTATAAAACAAGAACGTCGTTCCATCTTTTGACTAGAACTAGCAGGGATATTCCAGTTCATGAATTGCAGTTCCATGAAAACATGAGCAAACAACCAATTTTTTAAATCCTATCTGTAGTCTTCAAGCCAGCAAGGCACCTTCTGGCATGGGTATAACAATTCTGCCAACCAAACACTGCTTTTGCTTTCACTTATCAATCTCATTGTCCTTTTAGCTACTGCCTTCACTGCTTTACTCCTGGCAAACGATCCAATGCTTTACTGAAAGCGAAGGCCTACTTTGTCAACAGTGAACTGTACAGGTAGAACTGCAATTTAACAAAGGGCGTGGTTTCATACACTATTTAATCTAATTTAAGATTGTACTTCTACCAAAGTGAGCAGTTCTCCACCTTTCCAATCATCCTGTGGCTCAGGACTAGCGCTTATAAAGCTGTATAAGGAAGCAATGTCTTGGTGAGGGAGCCTTAAGAGGCAGAAGGATCCTTCAGTGGCAGCACGGTCTTGCAGCAGATTGCATCACCTGTGACACACGCACAGAGCTGCTGAGGGGTTGTTTCACAGGGCGATACACCTCACTTTTCTGGAGCACTCAAGGGTGTCTTTCAAGGTTCAGTGGAGACAAGAGGAGGTGTCTAACTCAAATACCAGTCATTTTGTTCATATTCCACATTTAAATTTTTACCCTTGCCCGCAAGAAGCTGAGTCAGAGTTCTGCTTCATGGGGGTAGGCCGCATTAATCCCATCGTTACGCACACAAGTCTTACCTGCTGAAACCCAAGGACATGGCAAAACTCAGTGCTTGTTTACTTCTTGTTCCTGCCAAACAAGAGAAAACCACAGGGTCCGACTTGGATGGCATCTTTTGATTGTACTGCTCCTTGAACTCCATTGGGTCCATTTGTAGAGCTTCCACTAATTCACCCACTAGGAAATACAGAAAAAAAAAGTCTCGTTTATTCTCCATCCAGACAGGCTTACACTGTCAGGCTTGTAATGCCTCTGGAGGAAAAGTTCAGCTCACAACATTCTAGCAGCTGTCTAGCACAGCCCCTCTTTGCTCAGTCACTGCCACTTGTCCACAGACTTGACCACCAAGCAAAGGGCAACACCCAACGTCCCCACATCGCGGTGTCAATAACTTACGCGGTATGTTGACGGACGCTGGGATTTTTCCGAATCTGTCGATCTCCCACCTCTCCCGCACGTCTATGTGGAGGATGTTGGTCTTCTTCAAGTCTTTGAGCTCTTGGTAGGAAAGGCTGGGCGTCCCGCCGGCGCAGAGCCTGCGGCTGGCGGCACCCGCCGGCCCGGGGCCTGAGGGAGAGGTGCCGCCCGTGAGCCCAGAGGAGACCCCGCTGCCCCGGCCTCCCGGGGAAGGCCATCGCCCCTAATAACG
>NW_010972820.1:3419761-3422738 GCF_000737465.1 Haliaeetus leucocephalus | reverse complement strand
CAGCCGGGTTAGGCAGCCGGTGCCTTCGGTTTCGGTACATCCAGCCACCGCCCCTTTGCCTGGGCAGGGCAATCTCCACAACTGAGCCGAGCTGTTGAGAAGATCTAAAGCGCCAAAGGCCGGGAGACTGAGCAGGGATGAGGAATTTTGCTGCCAAATCCACTCAAAGCAATTCCGGAAAACCCCCTCGCTGTTACGCCTGAGGAGAAAAGGTGATTTTAGCACTGGCCTGCGCCGCTTTCACCCGTGCCACTGCCCCCTTACAGCCACAGCAGCTGTGGTCCAAGGGCAATAACGCACCGCATCCCTAGTTTCGATACGCTTTGGTTTTGAAAGCTGTCAGTCTTCCAGCTCCAAGGACTGATGGCCAAGACACCTTTTAAGTGGAGACATGAGGGTCCCTCTGTTCAACGCGTTTTAAATCGGTACTCCGCGTTTACTACATACCTTTGTAGATACATTACGTACCGGCGGCTCCAGCCTTTAAAGGCAGGCGTGCTGGACCTTTTCTCTTCATAAAAGACGCATTTTGAGGAGCATGTTGTTGAATCTTTACTAAAGAGAGTTTTCCTTTTCAAAATGAGAACAAAATATTTCTCGGTACTGTAAAGTGTGACAAATTGAACTTGGCACATATAACTGGTTCACTAGCTGCCCTTCTGCCAGCCTCTCCATATGGCCTCCTTGACAGGCATTTGCAAATTGTCTCTTTGAAGCAGTATATCTATATATGAGTTGAAGTTTTATGTGTTTCTCCTTTTCAACAAGGTATGGGTAGAATCCACTACTTCTAGAAATTCTCCTTTGAAGTATAATTTACTATATATTTTATCTGTAGTAAAACAACAACCACAGTTACTCTCCATTTATTGCATATATCACTACAAGGACCATAAAGCATGCGATGTGGAGTGTCAGGATACTTGTTGTATGAAATGCATATTCACATGAAGTTGCCTTTTTATAAGTAAATGTTTGGTTTTGACACTGAATCATACATATATACACACAAAGAGAGATCACACTAGCTTGCTTGCAGAAGTAGGAATGATACACTAGCCATCTTGTGAAAGACTTAAGAGTTTGAAGTCAGAGGAGATCAAGACAGGCAAACTCTGCCAGTTGGTGAAAGGGTGGCAAGCATCACATTCAATTCTCCTCTCGCCTTCATGGCACTGTCATCCAGCACCCACTCAACCCCTCCTCAGCAGCTTTCTTCATTTCGCCTCTTGGGACTCTCTCTCCATTTCTGCACAGCCTCCCACACTCATCCCCAGTGGCATCAGTTCCCAGCTAATTACCCAGCTGCATTTACCCTTGCACTTTCTTTATCTTCATCTTCTCATCTGACTGAAGCCTTCATTGATTGAAGAAATGGTTCACAGACCTAGGCTTTCATCAAGTCTTACTGCCTGTCTGATTTTTTTTGTTACTGCATCTTCTTTTTCTGACTGTTTTTGGTTTTTTTCCCCACAAGCTCTTCAGCCTTCCCATAGTATTCTTCACCATGTTTTACTATTTACTTTTGGCCTTCCCTCTCTGCTTTCTCTTCTCTTTCTTTCATGCCTCTGATTGCTGATGCTCTTCATGTTTATTCTTTGCCCTTGACACTTCGTTTTCTCTCATTACCAAACTCCAGGCATGATTCAATCTCAACATTGGCTTCCTTTGGCTCTA
This sequence comes from Haliaeetus leucocephalus, assembly GCF_000737465.1. Taxonomy (NCBI): domain Eukaryota; kingdom Metazoa; phylum Chordata; class Aves; order Accipitriformes; family Accipitridae; genus Haliaeetus; species Haliaeetus leucocephalus. Next base: position 3,421,061 of record NW_010972820.1, on the reverse strand, counting down.
CTTTTGCGTTGTTGAGTGCTTTTGGAGGAAAGCTGGGGACCTGGCTGATTTCTGTGACCAATCTGTTCTCCTAACATGCAACTCTAATTTATATCCCATTTTCCCCAACACAATGGGAACCTATGCATAAAGCCTGCTGCCCTCACTCTCTGCACAGAATTCAAACCATTTCCTTTGGGAAACATTTTCTCACCTCATCTTCTCCACCCCCTTTGCTTGCCTTCCCCTTCTGCCAGTGCCCTGATGTTCTACCTCTTCCAGACATTTCTGTTCTCCTCTCCTGTGCTAAATGAATGTATTCCCCTTCACATCACACTATCCGCCTTTCACACATGTTCACTTTTCCTTCCTTCTCTTTAACCTTTTAATCTAGTTATTGCTCTTGCAGTGTAATAATTCTCTAATCTCTCCTGTGTGGAGGAGGAAGGACCCACCTCTCAATCCAATTTGGTTTGGATTATTGTACCATATTCTTTCTCCCTTTCACATGTAGATTCCACGAACACGGTGTTCACAACCCATGTCTGGGGCTCCTCCGTTACACAGTCTGCAGTCTGCCTGCAGATCTTTGTGCTCAGTTGTCAGCACTGTCAATGAGGTGCCTAAAGAATTCCTCCTACCTAAATCAAATCCCACTTAATCTGTCAACCTCTTTCAACAATACCCTTCTTGACATCTTGTCTTTGCTTGGTCCAATGACTGCTACATCCTTCTCTAACCGCTCTTTCAGCCTGCTTGTCAGCAGACCCACTACAGGTTCTCCATCCTTGGTTTCTGAGGGGTGCCACAGCAACTTCAGAACCCTTTCCCCCTTTTTCCTCTGTGCCTTATCACTGGATAGTCTTATTCCAGTAAAACTACTCTTTTTCAGTCCTTAATTCAGATTTGCCTTCTGTGTCCCTTGCTGTCTGGCCACACGCCGAGTTCAACCTCAATCCCGGTTTCTACTAGCTCCTCCCTCGTGTGCTGGACACCCGTTACCCTGCCTGTCCCTCACCTGGGACACGCACCTTGATTCCCATCTGCCTCCGGTCCCTCCCTCGGCGGCTACCTTGAAAATCTACGCAGGGCCCGGACCCTTCTGCACAACCTCCGGGTACGACGACCCGCACCCCTGCGCGCAGGCAAGCCTGCTCCCCTGCTCCCCGCACGCACAAATCCAGGGCGGTATCTGCAGGCCTCTCCGCAAGACCCCGCCAAGTTCGGACGCGAAGGCAACCCCGCCGCGTCTCCCTTCCTTCGCGCCCCCTCCCCTTCTTCGCCTTGGGTTTCCAAGGCGCCCCGCAGCCAGCCCTGCCGC
>NW_010972820.1:3418635-3419048 GCF_000737465.1 Haliaeetus leucocephalus | reverse complement strand
CGCCCGGGGCAGCCCTGCCCGGCGCTTCCAGCGCGGTGTTCCGAGCCGGCGGCCGAGCGCGGCTGGCGTGGGCTCGTTCCGGGTGGGTGGCCGGCGACGCGCGGCTGGTGCCGACCGTCCGCTGTCGCTGGCGGCCTCAACCAGGTTAACCCTACCGTGACGTGAAGCAGCAGCGCCGGGCCGCCGGCGCGGCCCGCAGTAAGTTTCTCGGTCTGTTAAGTGAGAGAGAGCCGGCAGCGTCGCCTTTGGCCGGGTTTGAACGTGAGCGCCGCTCGCTTTGCAGGAGGCAAGTTAGCGAGGGCATGCAGTTACAAAATGGTCTTGCGGCCGCGTGTCGTGAGGCCGGCGTGATGCCTTCTGCCCCGCTCTGCCAGCCTGGCCCACGCCGGCCGGGCCGTGCCGCCGCCGGCCTG
>NW_010972820.1:3358833-3418625 GCF_000737465.1 Haliaeetus leucocephalus | reverse complement strand
GCAGGCGGTGCTGCGGCCGCAGCGCTGGTGCTCCGCTACCCCGAGCCTGGTTTCCAGGGAATGCAGACCGGGACGTGCCTGGTGGTTAGGTGACAGCCTGGTGATGGTCCTCTCGGTGAAGCGGAGACGTGGTGTTTTAGACCCAGGGCTGCAACTCCGCACGTTGTATTTGAGTTAATGCTTTGATTCTTTCGCGCCTGGGTTGGTTTTCAGAATTTCATTCAGTCTTTTGCTGTTGATGTCCTTTACTTTAGGACTTCATCCTGCTCTTGCTATAGATACGTTGCTACTCGCGTGGTTAAACAGGGTACGCATGACGGCATCTTAAACACAGATGCAGAAGAATAAGGTAAGACGTCAAGAGCGCAGAAGCAGATGGTAATAACTCCAGGTGTAGCGCTGTATTCTTGTTGCATGTCATCTCTAGCTACAGGTATTTCCCAATTTCATTAAATAATCAGTCCTCTCATGCAAGCATAATAAAGCAGAGTTGTGTTTAAAGATTCTTTCCGCTCTCGTTGCCTAGCTTTTTAAATGGAAGCATAGTAGTGGCACGAGCATGTGCCAGATTTATAGCAGAATATGCCTTTGTGAAATTGGTCTGCCGTTTACTACAGTTGTAAATATTTTGTCAGATTTCTTCATGAAATATTGAAGAACTGGTGCTCTGTAGTTTTGTTTCTGCGAGATTCACAGAAACGCAGCTGGCGTCTCGCAGGTTCTGCTGTGAGCATCAATCGTAGATCAAGGACAAGTTGTTCCACTTTAGACGTGTCATCAAAACAAACTGGGGCAGTTTGTGTGGAGGAACAAAACAGAATGAAATTTTTTGCTCTTGGTGGCAAGATTGACTTTCAAAGAGCTCAAACTAGTTTTCTGTAGTCCTTTATGGTTTTATCTGTTTTACCCCCATTAATTAGCCAGCTCCCACAACACCTTTCCAGAGTAATTGGGAAGTTATATGCAGCCCTTGTCTTCCTTCATCTGCTCCGACTCAGCCCTTTAGGAAGGGGTACGGTGCGAGTCTCAGCTTAATGTAGTATCTTGTGTGGGCTTCAGCCTGGTATCTCTCACACTGTGCTGTGCTGCAACCACAGTTACTTTTTTTTTTTTTGAGACTTCACAGAATTAGCATTTCTCTGAAGTTCATCCTTTGCTTGTATTGCCCTTCATGTTCTCTTTTGACATCTTGGACCACTTTTTTTCCCAGTTTTTATCCACATGGTTATCCTGCCAAGATACTGTGAGTTCACTGGTTATTCTCCAGCTGTTTCAGTTGTTACGCCCTCAGATATTCTGTGGTGATGGCACTGTTACATCAGTGTTCATATCACCTGAGTGCATAGTCTGTCAGTCCTGTCATCTGACTACCTTTTCAGATACAAAGTTTTCCCTTGCGGGCCGACATCATTAGTTACAAGCCATGGCCCTTTTTATGGTACTTACGTGTTTTGCTTTTTAAAGCATGAATTTGCAGGACAATCCATGTTAAACCATGAATGTACCTATCCAGATGTTTTTCCCTCTTGGTATGTTCATATTTTTTTAAAAATACATTTAAGGTGGGATGGAGAACACAAGCAAAAGTTGTGATTTGCTTTATGAAGTTGGATATTGAAATTCTCCATAAGACCTTTGCTATAAGGTACTGGCAAAAATATGTCATCAAATACTACTTCTTTTACCCATTCAATCCTTTAATTTACTTTATTCATAAACCCAGTTACAGGGTCTTTTCATTCTTGTCCCTGGACACATCTGGTTTCTGTTCATCCTTAGAAGTATTTTTTCAGTGGCAAGTGGGTTTCAGTAGGAAACCTGAGGGAGATTGTGCAGGATGCAAACATGAACGTTGACAGAACATACTTAGCATGGGTAGTTGGATAAAAAGGATTAATAAAAGTGAGAAATGACATGGGATTTTTACTGTCACTTGGAAAGTTGTATCTAGTGGTCCAAAGGCTCTGTCGCACTCCTTGCGCAAAAAGTGCATCAGTGTCTCACCCTTTTAGGACTGCAATATAATGTCAGGATTGGCGTTTGAGCTCCAGTGACGGTGTAGGATGTGTGATGTGCCTTTGGGCTAGGAAATCTTGGAGATGACACTTTCAGAATTTCAGATGACATTTTCCAGGGGAAGAAGTGTTGCTGCCACTACCAGTCAGCAGTTCTGGTCCTTTTACTGCTCTAGCAGGCAGCGGGGGCTTGTTTGCCGCAAAGGTTTCGGTGGCTGTCAGGGCGCTGAGCCTCCTGGCCCGCTGATGGGTGACACTGCCCGGTTGCTAACTGTGATGGATGCGGTTCTTGCTCTGATTGGGTGACATTTGATCTAGTGGCGAGCAAGCCAAAATGCCACAGGTAACGCTTGGAACAGATGTCCAAAATATATCAACTTGCAGCTTACATCAAAACATGTAGCAGTTCTGCAGAGGATCTGGCATTACTGACCCGTACAAGGCTCTTCTTTCTGTGCTCTGACAGTTACGTGGAAGCTCATAAAGACCCTTCACAGATGTGCTACGGAGTATCTTGGCCTTTGGACTTAATCTGCACATCTGTGCTGTTCCTCAGCCCCTTGCTTTGGTGCTAGGCTGCTGTTGACAGCTGGACAGTTCTGTTAAGTTACATGAAAGTGCGAATTTTTCACTGTATTCAGTGCATGCTGTGCCTTTTCAGTGCGATACAGGGCTTTTTTGCATTATCAACATAAAATGCTATCATTTTAACTTGGAAGTTTGACTACAAGTGGTGAGACCGCTGGAATTTAGGATACCTCAGATGAATTGAGGGACTGAGGTAAATGTATTTGCCCCAGCTTTTTTGAATTCAGGTGCTCACTGATGAAATAATTAACAATACTGGTTTCACAGTTAATAGGCAGTCCAACTGGGAGAGTCTTACCTGTATCCAAAATAGTACCTGGAGACTATCTGTAGACTCACTTGGCTATATTGCATAGGGTAAGTATGTTTAGATGAGCTGGTGGTTATTATACCATTTTAATCTTGTTTGTGTTCTAGTAATGCAACTGTAATCCTCCTGGTTAATCGAGAATCAGGAAAAATGTTGTGATAGGTATTACACAGATAAGAACAAAAATGTGGCACTTGTCTGAAAGAGCTGGCACCCTAATTATGTGAGGAGGGAAAAAGTGGATCTTGGCAGATGGAAGCAGTGATGTGGTAGTAGTCAGCATGGCAGGTTATTTCTCTAACATACTGGTGATCTGGTTTGCATTTCTTATAAGTATCATAGTGAAGGCACTGCATGGGAAAACTCACTAAGGTGGCACATTTCAAAATTTAGCAAGTGAGCTGTAGACATTGTAGGAGGAGGCACTCAACCTCTAAGTAAGGAGTGCAAGATGATGAGACAGGAATAGGTTTTGGGGTGTCTAGACAGTGAAGACATAGTTTGCTTCTCCACCTCTCTCGCATAAAGATGCTGTGAAGAGGAACGACCTGTTTTGTTTTGTTTTGGTTTTTTTTGTGTTTGGTTTTTTTTTTTCCCCCAAAAGAAAAGCGAATTCTAGTTCACACTAGCCTTGTATCTTTTATTGGTCCTACCTCTACAGGGTTCCAGTAAAATATAAAATTCTTAACAATAACATTTGTTTTGGGAACTACGTCCAGCTCTTTTTGGTTTCTAAATAGATACTTTATGAAGAGGGCACATTTCTAAATACAGAAATATTAATGCTGTTAAATATAGACTATTTCTGGCATACCTTACATTTAAAATAGTCTAGGCATACCTTCAATTTAACTTAACAAATTTAGCATGTTGATTTCTGGCACTTTGTCAAATCTGAAGCTTTTAAAATTAGGTAGGCAGATCATCCTGCTGCTTTTGAAGTGGTTTGTTCTTTCTAGAAAGGTGGAAATGAGCAGTTGTAGTGAGGAGCTTTTGATCTTAATCAGCTTTTTGTAGGTAGACTGGCATTAGGACTCTTTTAAGAAATAAAAAGTAAACCGAGAATAGCAAGTGATGATGATTACACTTCAAACTCTTGTATGCTGAGCTCAAAGAATCTGAACATGTTTGGCAAGGACTAATTCTTAGTTTTGTATGAAATGGTTGTTTACAAGGAAGAGATTTAGCTGTTTCTATTTTTAGGTTTTGCCCATGAAACTGCATAATTTCTTTTTAAGATTTTTACTGTGTGCCAAATAAAGATCAGGGTGGAGCTAACATACCCTCTGAACGCAGCTTTTTCTACCACAAAAATCAGGGGTTTTTTATTTGTCAGATTAATTGGTCAAGTGTCATTTGCACTGTGACTTGATTTTGTGTATACAAAATGAAAAACTTACCATATTTGTTTTTCCATCACAGAAAGAAACTTCCAGGCAAGGATTCATGGAGACTTCTTTCTGTATAGGGAAAGAAGGAGAGTCTGTCTCCTGTAGGACACTCCACAGTTGACGGCTGTAGCCACAAGTTACTCATTGAACATACTAAAAAAATAGGAGAATGGGTTGGAAAGAGGCAAATCATGGGAATATTGCCACGGTTTTTAATCTTCAGTGTATGAAGTTCTTTTTGTGTAAATTATTAATTTCTCCTCTGCCGGCTTTTCATGAATGGCTTGTGCCTATGGTCAACAGAAACCTACAGAATGTGTCTCTTGCTTTTTTCATAACTGTATTTTATGCTTTCTTGGGCCTATGTTTGTTCAGGGTTTTCATTCCAATAAAATCTCAACCTTTTATCTCCCATAAACTGAAATATTTCTGAGAAGTAATTTCTGAAGCACCTTTAGGTTTCTTCCTCGTTTATCTCAATTAAATATAATAATCAAATTCCTGGCATAAATGTTTTGATTTTGAAATGTTAATCATGTTTTTAATGATTAAATGAGACCTTTTACTTGTAATGTTTTCTGTCCCCAAATATACTGGAAAAGGGCAGATAGTACTGCATATATACTGTGCTACTTGCATCGTAGATGCATGCTGAGTAGCTCGTTGCTCTTACCCTTTCATCCCACTTACATGCTTTTCAAAATCGGGCACAAACCCTGGCTGACTAGGTCCTTGATATGCTGTGGCTTTTCTGAGAGCTCACAGGTCAGTAAACATTGTCTGATGGATGCCTGTCTATATGTGTGTTCATGAAAACTGATTAATCTAATGGTCCGTGCTATCTTTTGTTCTGCCTGCTCTTACTGAAAGAAGACTGAAAAGTCTCTGGGTTGCTCGGTGGGTTCCCAAACCTGCAGTGTGAATGCCGGTTTCTTACGCCAGTGTTCATTTCTAATGCCATGTTGATTATGTTGGGCTAGGAAGGCCGTGTTTTTGGTCATTGTGAGTACCAGCTGACACTTTGTCTTTTCCACGTGTCCTGAAGGACCCTAGAGAGTGGGTTCAGCAGTGGGCTGTGCATGCTCCAATCTGGATGGTATCGCCTGGCCTATAGTCCACGGGATTTCACAGGTGGTAAAGACTTGCTTGTATTTCAGCTGGTTGGGCCCATAATTGTTCTTTCATGAAGTTATCTGAGCTCTCAAAATGTACTGATAGGAACATGACTTTCATTTGGGTGAAATTCTGTGGTTTGGACAGTCTTACATAATCTGTCCAAAGAGATAAAAATTGTTATGCTGAAATGAACTCGTAGATAGTTTATGTCAATGTTGAATAACCTAAACACAACTACGTTCCTTTAGGGAGGACATTTTTCTGCCTTTGCTATTGACTCTTTACATAATTTAGTGTAAAATCATGGGTTTTCTAACAGCAGCTGTATCAGCCTTACTGTTTGATGAGTGTCCTGATGAATCTTGTGCTCGGTTAAGCGGCAGTGCGACAAGTGGTGATGGGTAGTTTCACATGAAGCTTGGATATATATGATAAGGTGCCAAGGCAGAAGTACACAGTTGAAGTTGTTTGGGTCTGAAGCACCTTTTCATGTTGTAGGGACACCGTGATGCATGGCTGTTGATGTACATTAGGCGTGCTAACATTTGTTGAATATAAATAGTCAAGAGCTGGAATATTTAGATCTTTCTTACTGTATGAACATGAATTGCGAACCTACAAAATCAGCAATGCTGAGTTCAGTGGCATGGTTCACTTGCCTGTCTAAGCATTTGAAGCTTTATACCCTTAAGTACAGGAAATTTTGAAACCTATAATTTAAGAACATCATGATATTTAATATAGTGTAAACTGATGACTATGTAAATGTAGCATTCTGCAAAAAATTAAGTACATTTTGAAAGGCTGAGGAGACATGAAGCCATTGATGCAAGGAAGCAGAGAGTAAAGGTTTCTTTCATGCTCTGCAGAAATTCAGCTTGTCCAAAGTAAATCTCTAATTGATACGTTCATGCAGAAAACCTCCAGCACTAACAGTATGTGTGGCAGATGCAGAGACATCTGTCCAGATCTGTAGGAACCTGGAACAGGAGCTCTGAGGTACAGATTGCCTGCTTCACTTCAGTGAAGGCTATTCAGATACCAGTGATGGTGGTGCTCTAGTATTGATATTGATGACTGTTCTGCTGATTGCCTTAATGGATAAGAGAGGGAATATTGAGTTCAGTATACAGGTCAATTCCCATGTCTTTCAGAGCTTCAGTAGTACAAAGGTCTAAATGCATCTATAGAGAAGATTTAAAAACTTAGGTAGACAAACTTTTTAAACTTTGGCAAACTTACTTACTTGATCTGTAGCAAGAATGTATCTTTTGCTGTTCCCAAATGTAGGGCATTTTAGAGGTTTCCTGTACATACATGAGGTAGCACAGTTGGAAATGTTTGGTACTGGTGGCTCAGGTGACATTATTAACCTGTTTGTGGTACACAACAAGGCATCATTTTTTTTCTAAACAGAATGGCTCACAGGTTTACAATGTATGAATATTTGACTGTCTTATATGCTTTGTATATGAAAACATAAATTTGTTTTTATAAAGCACATTGTTAAAAGACAACCTGTAAACTAAGCCTCAGAAGCTGTTTGTGTGAGGCACAGTATTTGGATTTTGATTAAATGACTGGTGTGCTGAAATCTTTGAGGATTTTTTTTTTAAAGTTCAGTGGCAAATATTTGTGCTTTAATTCTATTCCTCATAGGACTCCTTGATTAATGACCCAAATTTCCTATGAGAGACTTCATCTGTATGGATTCTCTGATCTTTAGTAGAGGGGTCAGCTTGCACTCCAGTCTGTCCTCACTCATAGGAGAGGACACTTTAATGAGATTTGAAAGACTTTTGTATTTTATTAAAGTGTTTGAAATTGCTCAAAAGCTTTTAGGGAATGTGCAAGGGTTAATGGTGACCGAAACCTTTCCTAAGGGAGATATGGTAAGGAAGAGAAGCTTTTATTTTGATGAAGTTTTTCTGGTAAGATATGGCTGGAGCTCTGTAGCAGTTCAGTTTACAATAACAAAAATAAAGCAAATCTCAGTATCTCAAATATTTAATACCACTGCCTGGAAGTGTGTGTCCCCTGTAGCTACGCATAGAATTCATAATGTCATGTAGTGTAAGTAACTGATCTTGCGGCATTCCTGAGAGTTCATTCCCGACACCTTCATGCTCCTTGTTACACAATAGCTGACATTAGTCAAAGTCTAAAACTGTTCATGAGGTTTGTATATGTGATTTGATGTCATGCTTTTAGAGTTCAAACTCGCTACATTTGATGAAGCATTTAGACAATACAGCAACCTCTGTTTCTCTTTCCTAGTAGGTAACAGATGCGGGTGAAAGATCCATCAAGAGCCAACCCCGAGAAACCAAAGAGAAGCAAAAGGTCTAACAGGCCGCAGGATGAGGACTCTTCAGATGATATTTCAGGTAAATACGTTAGGTGATGTTTGGCCCTGAGGTTGAGGGCTAGTAACTTCCGTGTTGACTGATGAAAACCACAAATCAGCGGTACCATGAAATACTTGTCATGTTTGAATTTGTAACAGAAATATCCTCAGTCAGGTGCTTATGACATGATTGGGTGTTACACTACATGATTGCCCCGAAGGGCTGGAGAGTTGGTTGATCTTTGATGACAACCTCTTCAAAGCAGGAGAACGGTCCTTTCCCATGCGTGGAAGGTCAAGCACGTGTGGCAGGAGGCTGCTTGGCTGAACGGGGAGCTTCCAGCTGAGCTCCGAGGCAAAAAGGAGGGGCAGAGAGGGTTGAAGGCAGGTTTGGGCTGCCCTTGCAGGGGCCCTGAGTATGCAGGGATGGGATTAGGTAAGCCAGCCTCAGTTAGAGTTGAATCTAGTGAGGGGTTTGAAGGGTAAGATGGGCTTGTATGGATACTGTGACTATGAATACTGAAGGCTAAGGCAAGTGCAAACCTGCTGCTTGAAGGGGCAGGGGACCTAGGGACACAGGACATGGGAAAGGGCTGAGGAACTCAATCCTTCCTATGCCTCTATGTAAGCTCTGCACTTGGTCCTCCCTGGTCCCTGAGCCTGGTGGCAGACTCTGGGATTTAAGCATTGTCCAGAGTAGAAGATGACTGAGAGTTGTTAAGCAAACTGGACTTGCACAAGTCCATGGGATCAGATGGGATGCATCTGAAGATGCTGAGAGAGCTGCATGATGTCATTGTGAGACTATGCTCTGTCATCTTCATGACAACAAATTGAGGAGAGCAGCTGGTACGCTGGAGGGTAAGTCTGCCACTGAGAGTGACCTAGACTGGCTGGAGAAATGGGTTGGCAGAAACTTCTCGGAGTTCAATAAAGGCAAGTGGAGAGTTCGGCACCTGGGCCAAAATAACTACATGCAATTACACAGTGGGAATCAATGGCTTCAAAGCAGCTTTGCAGAAAAGGTCCTGGGGGTCCTAGTGCACGCACTGAATAAAAGCAAGGCGGTGTGGCTTGTGCCTGCTGTGTGCTGGACTGTATTAACTAGAGCAGAGGGCAAGGTACGTGATTCTTTCCATCTTTTCAGCACTTGTGAGACTTCATCTGGAGTACTGAGTCCAGTTGTGGGCTCCCTGTTACAAGAAAGACGTTGACTTGTTGGAGTGAATTCAGCAGTGGGTCACCCCCTCCATGTTGTTAAGGAGATTGAGAACATGATGTGTGAAGAGGGGCTGAAGGGAAGAGCTTTGTTTAGCCAAAGGAGTGAAAGTATAGTTTCTTTCTTTGCCTGATAGGTGGTTATAGAGAAGGCAGAGCCAGACTCTTCTAGGAGGTCTACGATGAAAGGACTAAAGGCAACAGACAAAAGGTAGGGCAAGGAAAATTTCGCTAGGTATGAGGAAATTTATTTTATTTTCACCCTGAGGATGGCCAGACAGAAAACAGATTTTCTAGTGAGTTGGTGAAACCTCTGTCCTGGAAGATATTCAACACTCAACTGAACAAAGCCATCAGCAGCCAGATCTAAATTTGTATTTGGCCCTGCTTTGAGTAAGGGTTTGGACAAGATGGCCTTCAGAGGTTCCTTCAAACCTAGGTTATTCTGTGATAGTATAGTGGAATTTGTGCAAAAAAATATGACAGAGAAGAATGGTGGTTGATACTTGCGTTCAGAACGAGCAGTTGTAGTAGGGATGCATGGGTATTTGAAAATCTTCTTTATGGATTCAAAAGGAGGTCAACTGCCTGTGGTGTTATATGCAAAAATAGATTTATGTAGTATCTTACTGTTGACAAAAAACCACACCAAAAAGCAGGGAAATTAATTTCGTACAAAAGTACAAGGATTACTTTTGTACAAAGTAGTTTGCCTGTTTTTAAGAGGTGGTGTTTATTGACTTGAAAAGGATTTTCATTATAGAAAGACTGAAATAGATCCTTCAAAAAATTCAGTATATGGGGAGCAGCTGGGTGATTTTTCCTATTTTAGTTCTTTGCTTTTTTTTTTAACAATGCTGAATTCATTGAAGACTCTGGTCTTTCAGTGTACATGTGCTCCCTTTCATAGCCATTATTTCTAATGGGTGAAAGTGAATATGTGTCGTTTTCTCTAGGCTTAACCTGCCAGCACGTGAGCCAAGCAGTGGATGTGCATCATGTGAAGAGAGCAGTAGCTCAGAGCGTCTGGTCAATATGTGCAGAATGTCTGAAGGAGAGGCGGATGAGTGATGGTGAGCCTGTGGCACCTTCAGACATATGGCTGTGTCTCAAATGTGGCTCTCAGGTAAGCATATGTAAATTTATGGAGGTGGATGAGCCCTGATTTTCTAAAGGGTATGACTTCAGTACCTTCAGTGAAACAGTGTGACATAAGTGCTTAGTTGTGAGAGTCCATGCTTCAGCTTCTTCAGTGGAGTGGGATGTGGCCTTACTTTCTTCTTGTCTTGTTTTCAGCAATGTTTTGGGTTAGCTTTATGTGTTATGGTGAGGTTTGGCATCACAAGTAGTAAGTAATGGTCCTGCCTTTTCTGTTCTTCATCTGCATGCTCTTTCCACTTACAGAGAATTGGCTCCAGGAACTGTGTGGTTGCAAAATGTGTCTGTTCATCTGGTTCATCTGGCAGGAGATCCCACAAATACAAATGAATGAAAAAACAAATATGTATATTGCTGAATCAACTTGTACTGTGGACACTCAATTGCTAGATTTGATTGAAATCGGGGAAGAAGGACTGTGCTGAAATGAGAATGCTGTTTTTTGTGGCAGCTAGCCATTAGATTGGATCAGTTATAATGTCAAATCGTGGCCTCAGAGTTTAAAATGGCAGGTCCTGACCCCATGGGCATGCACAGGTTTCTGCCCTGCGAGTGAAGTAAAGCCTGATACAGAAAAAATCAGTTTACAGGCAATGTCACGCTTGGTTCAGCTAATAGTTGCCTGAACAAAGCATTTCACAATTTTCTTAGACTTTCAGTAGGTCTTACTATAGTAAGGACAGAAGCCCGCTCCTACCAGCAAAGAAACATGGTATTTGCAGGCTTCAGAAGACAGTTAACTAGATCTGAGGAGGGCTTGACTCATATATCTTGTCTCTGAAAATTTGTAGTTAAGAAAGGCTTTTAAAAGGAGTTAACTCTGTGTGCTTTTTCATGTATATGCTGTTAAAAGCCTCCAAAACTCATGCCTCATTCAGACACCAGTCAGAATCTTCTAAGTCCCACTCTGTAGATACTTGAAAAATTACAAGTGCTTTCTCTCAAAGTTGCTGTGAATAAATGGGGTGTTCTGAGTAGCTTTTTACTACAAAACAATTTATGTACATTTCACATTTGCTGTCTGGAATGTATTTGGCATTCCTGAGCAGTGAGGGTTACCTATGCTGTCTTTTCCTTTGATGTTCTGTGGACCAAATATGCTATATAGTCATGTCATTCACATTTTTTTAGAGAATTCTTACTTTTGTGAATGGCATCGTTTTCTGTCTAATGGTACTTATTCAATACTTATTAAAAAGCTAGGAATGATTTCTATTAAGTTAAAACAAACAATATATTTTCTGTACTTTGAACTGATTTTTCCAAGTAGGAAAGATGAGATTTTGGTTTTGTATTGTCATTGATTATCCTTTATTAGTAAAAAGAAAATATGTTCATTTAAAAAAAACAACTGATATCTTTATAATATTGGATTATAAAGAATGTTAAACCCTCTCAGTCCTTGAAAATGCTAAATGAGTATTTAGGTTGCTATAGGTTTCTGTCTGATTTTGAAAAGTGAAGTTTTTGTAGTTTATTTACTGATAATATAGTCTTTTTCTACTTCCCTTCTTTCCCCTTACTGTGTCGATGTTTCTGTATTTAGGGATGTAGTAAGAACTCAGAGGGCCAGCATTCTCTGAAACACTTCCAAACAGCACGCACAGAACCTCATTGCATTGTTATCAACCTCAGCACATGGATCATATGGTGAGTATGCAGGTGTTTGTGTATGCTTGTCTATAAAGACTACACATAACTTAAAGCAGTGTCTTCTCATGATAAAGAATGCTTCTGACAAATAAAGTGAATATAAAGAGGAAAGGCAGGCTTTGTGGAGAGAAAACTAGTTTGTTGTTAGGACTCTCGGAGGTGTCACAAATCAATACTAAGATAGAAGTTTGAGTCCATTGTGTTCTGTACAGAGTTGGTTGGCTATAGAAGTTTGTCCTTCCTGCTTGTTTCTATATGATTATTTGCAGGACTGTAAACTGAGATTATTTAAATCTGTAAGTATCGCACTGAATTGGGACTGATCTATAGAAGAGCATATATGAGAGAATTCAATTTTATTCCTCTTTTTAGTGTGAAAAATTGAAACCTAGAGCCTAAGTAATTTGTGTATGGTTGTTAGAGAGGTTTGTTAGAGCTGGGAGGTCCATCCAGATATCCTGAACTCCAGTTTGTTTCTTCTTCTGTTTAGGTGTTATGAATGTGATGAAGAGCTGTCAACACATTGCAACAAAAAAGTTTTGGCTCAGATAGTTGACTTTCTTCAAAAACATGGTTCCAGGGCTGAACCAAGTAAGTTTACACAAATAGTTTTTATCTGGAGACATCTGTAATATACTGTCTCTAAAAATGAGCATTTCCGATTTTGAGTCATGTTAAACGAAGAATTGAAAAATTATGTATAATGTGAGTATAATGCAGTTTGTAATTGCACAATTACTTGGGCAAGTAATGCCTGTCAAAATATAATGTCATTTTTTTTCCTTCAGTATGATTACATTTTAAAAATATTTTTGGCACTGTAGGACAGTTTTTCCAAATTTTGTCTTTAATGAAGAAAGTTTATTGTAGAGATGTTACCTTAAATAAGATGCCATATAAATTAATGCAGAAAAACTATATAAAAGCATAAATGAATTGAATTTTCCTAGTGTGGATGTGTCACATCTTATAATTTTTCTGATTTAAATTTGTTTTCCACAGTTAATTAAATTTAAGTGGATTTTCTAGTAATCTGTTGTTAGATGTAATGCTTTCTGTTCATTTATGTTACTGGGTTTTAACTGATAGAACGCTCATTTCTATTAATAGAAAATAGTATTAAATTATTTTCTTACGTTAGGAGCCTACTGTATCTTCTAAATATGTGTAATAGTAGATAGAACTTTGTATGTGTGGCCCTCAACTGTCTACTCTTGATGATGTTGATGGTATTTATCCCTGCTGTAACACACTCAGTAGCATTTCTGGCTTGTGACTTAGTGAGTGTATCGGATTCCAGATTTTCTTCACAAAAACCAGCTTAAGTAAATTTTTAAAACAATTGGTTGCAGTTTTTAGCAGAGATAATCAACTGGTTAGAAGTAAGAGTGGAAAAGAATTGCCTTACTGAATTAGACTAGGTATTCCTCTAGTAGCATGTGCATAAATCCTCCTGGTTTTAAGAGGTGTTGCATATTTTTTGAGGGCAAAAAAATGAAGGGCCACTCAGAAATACATATTTTATATTTTGATCTAGTCACAAGTTGTATGTTAAATTATTCAATTGTAATAAATTAATAAATTGCTACTTTTTGCATCTTTTTGCTTGGAGCGATGAAAATACAGTATGTGATTTCACTTTTGTTCACAGCTTCAGTTTCAAGTTTACATGTAATAGATGGGTGTTGCAGCTTGCTTGCAGATGAAAATGCTGTAGTGTTTGTTTCGGTTAATTTAATGGAAACAATTTCATTCTGGTTTTGTACTGCTGGATAAGACTTTCTGAGTGATACATCTCTGTGCTTCATGGTTTAGATTCTTAATTTGTGAAACTTCAAAATAGCCGAAGTCATATGCAAGCCTTGCAAGACATGCGCAAGCTGCCTTGGCAGCAAGAGGTCTCAGCATGCAGAGGTTGCTCCTGGAGGGCAGTCGTGTCTCCTGCTCCACGCTGGGAAAGGGCTGAGGCTCAAGTGCGAGCTTGTATTCACGCAAAAAGCATGTGTGTACACTTCCAGGAATGTTGTAAAGGTGGAAGTCTGCGAGCCTCTCCCCTTGCCAAAGTATGGCTGTGCTGAGCAGTTTGGATCCCCTTCTTGAGAGCTCTGGGAATGTTGGCCCCAAGATGATTTGTTGGGTTTTCTTGAGTGGCAAGGAAAAGAGGAAAACCCTGTTTGCCTGGCATTGTCTGTTGCTCTGGGCCGTGTTCCTCACTGGAAGAGGCTGGGAAACAGCTGTGTATTGATAAATAAGTGGTATGCGTGAGAGGGAATTCCCAACCGGAGTTGGCATTCTTGTTTCACTTTGATAACTGTGACAGCAATGCCTTTTCTGTTTTATGTCAAATACTTGGGCTGACACAGTTGGTACTTCCCCTAAAGAAATGTAACTTAAGTAAGATTTTTTCTTTTCTTTAAATTAGACTGCCTTTAAGGATTTTTTTAAAAATAAAATCGGAAATTGAAATGTAGTTCATGCTGTTGTCCAGAACACAAAGGACACCAAGTATAACAGTGAAAATTAACTCTACTATTGATAACTTATCTTTTGGTTTTTTTATGTGTAGCATTTTATTTCATGTTACAGTGGTATTTTCAGTGTAACTCTCATCCTTTAAATTATTAGTTGGCTTAGTTTTTTAAATGTTGTATATTCAGGCATTAAAAACATAAACTAATCTTAAATAAATGAAAAATAACTTGTGAGAAACAAGTAGTGTAAAACTGACAATTAATAGTTCAAATTTCTCACTTAAAAATCAATCTTCTGCTTTTTTCCCATTGCTTTTCTGTTTCTTCCTAAAAAAGCAGCCAAAGTGAAGACACTTAAATTTCATATCAGAATGTGGCACTGTAACAACAATTCATCTTATGTCTGGATTTCTTTCTGTTGTAACAACTGGTTGGCATGGTGCATCATTAAAATTCAAATAGCATTGTGTAGAAATTTCTGCAGAAATGCAGTATGAACATGGATATAAGTAACAGATGAGGGCTGCTAGGTTTTTTTTAGTTCTTAAAAGTGCAGGAGTCATTTAAAGATAAAATAATCAGCTTAAACATGTAAGGGAGGGTTATATAGATTTCCTAATTAACGCATCTTGGAAAATAAACAAAAGCAAAATGCTTGTCATTTGGTACTAATGTGGTGGAATAGTGTGGCAGCAGGATCCCTGCTTTTCAGTCGGCCTCTCATAAAGATTCAACTTCACTTCAGCTGTAAAAATGTGCAAATTACATTACTACTACATGACTGACTTTTGTAATTACATTAAGCGATTGAGATAAATCCCAGTGCTGGGTTCCCAAAAGAATGCTTGCAGCTGTGTGATTTTCGCATCTGATCCTATGGTTTGTTGTACCCAGCAATGCCTGCTTTTTTTTTTTTTTTTTTTCCTTTTTTTTTTTTTTTTTTTTTTAGAGGAGTCTGTTTGGTTAAGAGGTCATGTTGGGCACAAGATGGAAGAATAAAGCAAGATTGCTTTCTAGGGTGTACCACCCAGAAATTTGTTTTGTGGAAAAGGTTAGCAGGCCATGATGATTTTCACAGAAAGGCAGGTGCAGTATTGTCCGTGTGGCACACTTGTGAGCTTCACATGGACATAATGCACATGTAGTACACAGAAACCATGCTGAGACATTGCGATCTGCATGTCTGCTCATTTGCTGGAGAAAATAAATTGTTTTGCAGTCTTAAAAGTGAATATTATGCGTATTTTCCTTTACAAAGGCCAAATTAGATGTCGGTGGAGACGTAAGATTGCTTACTCAATTTTTTTATAGAGCAGTTAATTAAATTGGTTTGTGTGGCAATAGAATGGGAAGGAAGAATATTTATTCTTAAATTTTTTAGTTAAATTTATTGTTGGGAAGGTCAAGCAGAGGAATGAGATTTTGCTAGTAAGTTCAGCTGCCCAGATTTGCCAATAGGTGAAAGTTAGAAACTTGGTTTCTATTTTAATGGATATAAATGATGTAAAACAAAGATTTAAAAGGATATAATTTTACATTACAGGTAATAGGTGTTAACTTGTTTGGAAAAACAAATAGTACAGTGAATAACTTTTCAGATTTGCATTTGTCTGTTGATATTAGCAGTTGTCAAAGGATCGCACTGAAAAAAATAATTGCATTCTTTCGTAACTGATTTTCACTACATGTAGTTTGGAGCTTGAAGTCATATAAGTCCAGTCTATCTACTTAAAAATAAAATTAACTAGCAGAATAAAGCAGAATATGTTGATTCCCTAAATCTGAGATACACTTCAGCAAAAAGACATTTCTGTTGTCGGTCATAAATTTTCTTTCAAATTTACTTACTTGTTAAGGGCTGCTGTTAATTATACATGTTGCAAAGAAATGAAAACTGAATCATTGGCAAAAAATTGTTTAGATATTCTGTCATTTTTATCCACGGATTCTTCCCTTTCCTGTCCACGTACTTATTTACTTGTGAGGTGTAGCACAAGTCATCTGAGAGTATAGGATCAAAACTGGTGCTTGAATAGCTTGCTCTTTCACACTGTACAGACGTGTTTTTTAGTTTATAATGTTCTGGCAGAATCAGAGAAATAAAATTGCAGTTTGTAATCTTTAATTCGGTAGGATTGTAACGCCGCAAGAGAAACTGGGCTTTTGAAATGTAAAGCTAGTGACCATTTCAGAAGAGAACTGTGCTGTTTTTCTAAGGGTTAGATTCTCATTGTTGTACAGTGTTGGAAAAAAAAAATCCAGTTTTTTAAATAAAAAAGGAGTGCCAGACAATTTAGTAGCATTTCATAATACAGTATGATGAGGACTTGGTAAAAAAAAGGCAATCTATTAACATTGCTTTTACTGTGAAGACCTTCAGCAGAAGTACCAGAGGTTGTATTCAATAGAAAAGGCTTGACCTTGGAATGAAAGTGCACATTCCTGTAACCCTCATTTTTAATTAAAAAAAAAAAAAAAAGTTGCATTGAAAAGATGAGCAAAAATGCTTACTCCCCTTGCTGAAAGAAAAATTGGATGTCATTTATCTTTTTGCTTGCATACCATCTGCAGCCCCAGGCACAGCTCAGTTTCAGCAAGGGCGGCACAGAAGTCCACGTGCGCTGCGAATGTTTGAAATACTGGCAAAACAAATTGATAGGGAACCTGCAATAAGATTTCTGAACGTCTTTTGCAAGTGGATGTGTCAGCACCGTGTGCCTTTGTACACCTGGTCCGGTGACTTGCTCTGACTCACGGAGTGAATCATTGCCTGTGTTAACGCTGGGTTAGGAATCTCAGCCGCACACCCATGAGGCCGGTGCTGTGCAGCTGTGGGACAAAACGATGTCCCCTGCCTCCAGAGAGCTTACGAGACAAGGCTACAGGTGAGCAGAAGTAGGTAAAAAAGGGCTGAAGAAAGGAGTGGCAAGGAAAGTGTGCGCTGCAGGCAAGAGCTGTAGCAGAGGAGCCGTCTCTGACTGCTGTCCTCTTTCCTGTGGGTCTGGTGGGAAGGGGCTTTGCAGGGCGACGTGGGGAAGCTTTGCCGAGCACGAGGTGGTCGGTAGGGTGTGACGAGTCGGACGGAGAGCTGGGCGATGGGTCTTGGCCTCTGGAGCGAGTGCTCCGGCAGGGCGTCCCTGCAGCCAGATGCGCTTTGTCCAGGGAGTCGGGGTGGTGATCAAGGCACAGCCTGGGTGAGAGTTTTCCCTGCGCGACTGGATTAGAAAGGCCACCTCTACAACAAAACTGCGGAAGGAGTCTGGCGGAGAGGCGTAGTCTGAATGCGTGAGCCCCGAAACAGTCACCGTCGGATCCGCGGTGCCCGCTGTGGAGGGACAGGCCTGCCTGGGGCTGGTGTCCGCCATGCCCGAGAAGGGCAGAGAAGTTGAGGGTCACCATGGAACCCTTCTAAAAGATGTAATAGTGAACTACGGACAGAAATTAATCTATGAATTTAATTACTTTTGTGCTTTTCACCCACCTTGCTCTTTTTAACATTAACGAGGTCCTTTATAACAGGTATTACTGCATGCGGATGGATGGCTTGGGCTACTTTTGTCCTGTTTGGCCAGGAGCTGAAGGCCCTTGTGGGCAGCAGCAGATGACAGCCATTTCGATGGAATCCTTCCGCCGAGGCCCTTGTTGTGTCTGTGCTGGCTTAAAAGTCACTTTTCATATCCAAGAGCACGCCTGTTAAAACATTACAGGGTTGCAAGATTGAGTTGGCAAGAGTCCATGAAACAGTTCAGTGCAAATTCACTTTAAAAAATTACATATTAGCCTTTTGATTAATAACAGGCTCGTAGCCTTGGGTTAATCTTGCAGAAGGACCCTCCAGCCCCAATCTGTAGAAGTATTAGCTATCACAGTCATTACCAGCATCTTCTATTAAGACTGACCAACTCTTCACATGTCAACTAAACATTCAGCTTCAGGCCTGTCTGTCATTTGTCACTGAGCTGGGGACACTGAGCGGAGTTAAATTAAAAACTGCTGTCCGTCCTCTGGCTCTGTACGTGTCCTTAAAAATATCTGTTTGGAATGGCAAAGCAACACTTTTCTGTCAAGACTTTTTCAGAGATACGAAAAACCTAGTAGAATATCACATGGATTTTGTTTGTAAAATTAAAAAATCAAGAGGCGGTAATTAAAACCTTCTGAATGAAAGGAGGTTCCTAGACTTCAGTAACAGCATGGAGGCCTTTTCTTAATTTACTACTGCTTCTTCTGATCCCTGTACTAATTATCCAGCTTTGTGGCAATTGGATGTCTGGTTCTCATTTATTGTGTTTTATAATTGCATATTCATCCAGCTCTTATCGCAAAGCTGGATGCTTCGGCTTTGTTTTCTCTCCCTTAAATAATTTATATGTAAGGTTCAGCAAATGGAACCTTGCTACTTGTGTGAAGCTGCCATTTAACCATGAAGTGAAATGCTTTTATCGAGTTTGCCCTGCAGATATGGTCCGCTGTGGCAGTGCTGTCCATATTTGGTGGCTGTGCAAGGAGAGCCAGGTGGTGCTGCAAAGCATAGCACAGTGAAGCGTGGACAGATCTAGGTTTGACATTTGTCATCCTGTACTGCTAAAGGGAAGAGAAAAATCTGCTTTTCCATATGCTTATGCTTTAATTTTTGCCTGCAGTTTTGTCCAGATGGCCTTGTGAACATTGTTTACTTTAAGATGCTGTCCCAGATGTTTTTGAATGCCGATGGATAAATGCAACAACTGTGGTATACTAATACACAAATTATTTACACAATTTTGGCTTTTTTTTTTCTCTTTTTTTTTTCTTTTTAACCATCTCTTCTCCCCAGCACTGCTCTGTATGGCACACTTTTCTGAGGGGAAGAAGTCTCCACTTACATTACTAAATTTCTGAAAGTGAGCAGTGCCTTCCAGTTGCAGACACTTGGAGTTCCCATTCTCCTGCTATAATTCTGTTGGAGCTCTGCGTGGGTGGATGAGTCTCAGACACTGTAGCGTGCCCCTTGTAAGCATGTCAATTAAAAGGTGTTGCTGCATGTAGCCCATAAAACAGTGACTGTTTCAGGGTGTGAGCAGCTCCCAAGCTGTTTGTCATTCATTGCGTTCAAAAACACTTTGTCTGCTTTTTCAAGGAGAACTTGGTCTCTTACTTTGCCCTTGTACTGTCTTAATTTTCCACACGAGTGGAGAGTATTTTAAAGCTGTGTAAGCGGTATTACCAAGAACATTTAAAATGTTTTTAAACAGCAAAGCACCTCTAACTGCGTTTTGACAAACTCCGATGAAATTTGGAAAAATAATTATGCCTTGATGGCACTATAGGGTGCAGACAGACTGCGTCACAAGCTTGTTGCCAGATACAATAGATATTTTAATGACCCTTTTTTTATTTAATTATATTTTTTCATCTTCTAAGCAAGAAGCTACCTAGAGTGTACATAAAAGAACCTTTTGGCATGAGCATTTCATTAACGTAAATAGGTCTGTTAGTTATTTCTCAAGAACACTTTAATGAGACTTCAATGTGAAACTCATTAGGACAAATACATGAATTCATATGTCAAGACAGAGATTGCAGCATCACAGTTCTTGGCATCTATTAAGTCCATAACTCGTTTACATTGACATGCATTGTTAATCAATATTTAAGACACTGCAGATGTCAGTAATGTTCATATTTAGTCCTGCAACCATGACAATATGAAAGTTGCTAGTAGAATTTGAGGCTAAATATTGTTATCTCAAGTCTTTCCATTACCTCTAGGCTACAAGTTAATGACTGTCTAACTTTGCTGCCCCTCATCTATTTAAATAACAAGGCAAATAGGGAAATATGTGGATGTTATACTGGTAGCATTTTCCATTGCAGTTTTATCAAATTTTTGTTGTTTGAAATTAAAACACTAGCATTGTATGTATTTGGGTTGTGTTAGCAATTCCTCAGGCTGTGACGAAGGGAGGTGAGTCGAGGAGCAAATGTAGCGTTTGGGGAAACTGATAACTCTGATTTGTCTGTTGACCGAGTTGTACAAGGCAATTCAAACAGACCACCATAATTGATAAAGACTTGCAGCATTCAGGTGGTAACTTTTGGTACCTCTTCAAATGCACCAAAAAGCAGCCTTTGTGTGGTTTTTCCAGTGTGTCTAGGAACGTACATCTTAACTGCCTATTGTTAATAAACTAACAAAGCCCGTTTTACTTTATTTATTGCTTGGGTAATTGAAGAAGTTACAGTGTTATGGGACAGTATGATTATTGTGGAAGGTTTTGTTGGATATATGTAGTTGTTGGGGAGAATTTTTTTTTCCCCCGGGGTTAAACTGCTGATGTCTCTTTTTTTTTAAAAATACATAAAGCAGCTTAGAGTACCATCAAGGTGTCTTTCTGCATATGTTAAAAATGATAAATGTGAGCCATGGAAGGACTGAATTGATTAAACTATGCAATTACATAGTAATATTAATCTATAATTTAATTATAGGTTCATCAAAAATCATACGACTCCGTGAAGAAAACAGTGAAACAAGTGAAATACTGAAAGGAAAAAGTTCGGGTAATGGTGCATCCATTCCAGTTAAAGGAATAAATAATTTAGGAAATACGTGCTTTTTTAATGCTGTCATGCAGGTAAGATGGAAAGATCATACAGCTTTCCCTTAATAGCTTTCAGAAATACTTAATCTGTATAAACTGTGGACTTCAGAAAAGGTTATGACTGCTACCAGTCTTCATTCTGCTTTCTGAAGGCCCTTTTCAAATTCTTTTTACTCCTTGCTATCCAAGCAATATTTCCTGTTATAACAAAAAAGAATTCCTGGATCAGTAGCATTTTTCACAGTAATGAGACATATGAAAATGTCAAGTGTTTTACACACTGCATATGTGTGTGGGTTGTACTCTAGCATATGGTTTTATTTGTAGTTCAGCATTAGGCAGTCGTGAGTAATGCACAGTATTTACCGTACTGGTGGGTGTGAAAAGTGGTACTTTATGCATAATGTGAATGTCTGCACTGTGCATTGTGATCATTTTAAACACCTATAATGGATGCAGTTATAAAAGTACTTTTAGTGATTATGTTTTTTTTTCTGACCAGAATAAGAGGAATGAACTATGCTAATACACTTTTATTGATGTTGAGCGTACAACTAAACCAACATCCTCATAAAAAGCAGCAGCCTTAGCGGGTTTTATATTGGACTGCCCTATTGCTTGTCAGTTGAGCAGAGACATTTTTATGTTTGGAGACAGGAGTGAACAAATGAGAGAAAACTGCTACAGAGGTGTTCTGAACTGGCACTCTACCTTGTGTTTATGGTGGTCATTACAAAACTCAGCAAACAAATAGTAAATTTGTAAGGAGTAGAATAACTGCAAATTATTCTCTGTCCATACTTAGGGCATTGTAGAAACCTAAGTGATCTGCAGTCAAAGTTAACCAAAAATAAAAAACAAAGCTGAGATATGTTGAGTTGGTTTCTCTCTTAAATTCAGAGAGAGAATGCTTTTCAGTGTGCCAAAGCCTTTGTGCTTCTTGGGGCACAATGAGGGAGACTGCAGAGTTTAAAAGAAACAAATGATTACTGATACTAATGTCCGCACCATAAAAAAACCAAACCAAACCCCAAAAAACCCACCCCAATCTTGTTATTCAATAAAAATAACAAAGTTATTACTAGGAAACTATTTTGGAATTACAGAAACAGAATTAGATACAATTGTAGAAACAGTCTGAGATCAATGATCTTGGCTCTTGTAAGGGTGATACCTGCTTTTTCCAGTGGTCTGATTTAAACCTCAGTTGTACATTTTGAAATATGTCTCATTTTGTCTCTCCCTAAAGCTAGAATTTGTAACTAAAGGAAAATGTATACTTGAAAGATCAGCGTGTCTTTCTTGGGTTTATTTCTTTTTTCTTTAAGAACTTGGCACAGACTCATGTACTAAATGAACTGGTGTATGAGATGAAGGAGAAAGGAACAAAGTTAAAAATCTGTCATACTTCAGACTCCCAATTGGTAAGTATGCAGTGAGAAATACAAATTTGGGGAAATGTGGGAAGAAGCTGGAGGATGGGAAATCACATCTCCATTAAAGACATACTCTTACTCTCCTGTTTCTTTTGCCTTTTAATTGTTTAGCTGGTTTATGATATCTGTGAACTCACTCCTTTTACGAAATGAATTATTCAGCCCTGGAGGAGGAGGAATAATCACTTCCTTTCAAATTTTGTGACACTGAAGTAGCAAATGATGCCTGACCTTAAGAAAGTGGCTGGCTTATTTTTGTTTCTCATTTCATTGCTTCAGTATGAATGTATGATACAAGAAATAGTGTATTTGGCTCTAGAAAGTGTTCATGAAGTATTTTATTCCAGTCTGTCCCAGACCTTCATTGATAAGGCTTGTAAAATTTATTATGTGCTTCACGGGCCAGAGGATTAAACTGAGAGAAGCAAAATTTCAGTGAGGACCAAATTTCTTGTCCACAAGCTCATTACAGGCATATGGGAAAGAGACTCCTGTGGTTATTATTAAAAGAATATGCTGCTGTTCCTGGTCATGTCTTAGAGACTTGGGTTTTCATAATATGTTGTTGGCAATGAAGATAATACCCCTTTCTCTCTGCTAGCTAAAGAAAGCAGTTTAGAGATGATTTTTTATTCTTTTTTTTTCTTTTTCTGCTGTTCTGGGAGCTTTCTGGTGGTAGTGAGGGTTGAGGGGTGGGATTCTGTTTCAGATACCTCTGAAATGATGAAGATTTCTGTACATTGCTGTCGGTGATGTTCATAGCTTCTCCAGGCAAGAACAGTGTGAAATTTACTGCATTGCTGTCTATATTTCCTCCAGTGGCAGTTCTGGGCAGCAACATGTTTCACTAAGTTATCCTGAGCCACAACGGAGGTCTGGAGCTTGTTTGTGCCCGGAGGCTTAGAAAGCCAGTGGTACGTTGGCTTATGCTTGATGTGAAACTTGCACAGCCATAAGGTTGAAAGGTTGATTTTTTGTTTAATGGCAATGCTTACAATGTAAATAAGATCTTCGGAGCAAAGTCTGTGTTTTCTGGTCTTTGTATGTCAACACAGAATTAGAGGGCTGCAGTAGTCTAACTAATAGTAATGTAGAAACTCCCAGCTTCCTGCTTGGTAAAGGGCATTTTTCCACCTTTTGATGGTGCATTATTTTGATAATGCAAATACTCTATATTCGTGTGTATCCACAGCGCTTATGTTTTGTGTGGATCTGCTTTCTGGGCGAGGCAGCCTCTCTAATTGTTTGTCCGGCAGTTGTAATCTGTTTTTGTGAGAGTCGGGCCAGCAAGTAGGAAGCAGCGTGGTCTTGTATGAACCTGGGAGCGCGTTAGGGAGGGCTGGCGATCTGTGGTCGTTGGGACACACGTGGCATAAGCAGTGCAGGAGCGTCTCCTGCTCTAAGACGGGCTTGGGTGGCTGCTGGCCCGCTCCTTCCAGCCCAGGACCTGCCTGCTGGGGCCAATCTCCCACCAGGAGGGGCTGCGCGGGCTGCGCCCGGGGCCTGTCCCCCGCTGCCGCGGCGGACCTGTGGGGTCTGCTGTCGGCTCCTGCTGAGAACCACCGCCGGTGCCTTCTCGCCACCTGGTTCCTGGAGGAACAGGGTACGTTTCTGTGGCTGTCGGACGTGTGGAAATTTCGATCTGCGGCGCTCAGGCCAGAGAAGCTGGCCACCCCTTTCCTGAGGTGGAGTAGACAGAGTGCAGCTGAGCTCCGTCTTGCGCTGGCCCATGGAGGAGGTCGCCCGCGACGTCTCTCCAGCTGAATTTCAGTGCACATGGGAGTAAGAGTAAAGCAGCCAATACAGGAGGTAGTCTGTTTTGGTGAGAGTCAGACTGGCTCATTGACGTGCCTGTTCCCAAAACTATTGGTTACCAACCAATTTGCTCAACAAGAATTGTTTGGTTTTGCAGCTATTACTACTTAAATAATAAGCTTTCTCTTCAACTATTCCAGTCATGTCGGTGACATCAACATTTAAAAAAAAAAAACAACCCCAAACACTCTTAAGACCGAATGTTACGTTGTTCTTTGTCATAAACATACTAACTTCAGGTAAGTCTTGTGTGTCATTAACTTTGAAATCTGATGTGCAGTTTACCTTTGCTTTGAAGGATCCTTTGGTGGTAAACCTCTCCAGCCCGGGACCTTTGACTTCAGCGATGTTCTTGTTCCTTCACAGCATGAGGGAGGCTGGAAAAGGTCCTCTTTCTCCCAAAGTGCTGTTCAGTCAGCTTTGTCAAAAGTACGTATTGTCAGTATCTTTTACTTATTTATTTATTTTTAATTTCCAGTGATACGTTTCTAAGTGTGCCTTGTCTGTTGTCCTTTCTAAGGTGCCATTAGATTTTTACTGGGCAGTCCAGAAAATGTGTTCTTCATATTTTAAAGTTGCAGGGCTCCTTATTGCGCTCCAGGGTTGTACCTCCTCTTCATGAAATGTATGGCCCAGTCCATAACCACTAGCTTTGAATGGGCTTTGAACTGAGTGCGAGGGGGCAGAAGAGGGCATGGTAAAACTGAAGAAAATAGAATTACTTTTCAGGTTTTGTTGTATATTAGCATAAAGCTGTGCTAATACTGCAAAGTGTATGTAGGTATTTTGAAAAAAAGGCTAAGCTTTTAAATGGGAAACCTCTGCTATGATGTCTGACCTTGGCATCAATTCAAAATTAAAAAGGGTCTAACAAGCAAGGACTTGAAGCAGTACTGAAATGGCATATGGCTCCAGATTGCAAAGAGCTTACAAGCCCTAAAGAAACTCCTGTTTCTTGGTGTGGAAAATGTTTACAGTGGTGCTTTGTAGGTGCCTTCAATTATGATGCAAACAATCTTGCTTTTTAAAACACCTGTAGAAGACCTGTTTAAAAGTTGATACAAATATTTAAATATTGACTTTACAAGTACAAGAAGCTGTAGAAGCAGAGTAACTGAAGGATGATATAGCTGAATCTCACATTTGAAAAGGTTAATAATGCATGTTAATTTATTTGCTACAGTATTATTCTATGGAATTGTAAGTGTTCTGCAGCAAGAGAGTTAGAATAAAGTTGCAGCAGACTTCAAATCTTGCCTTCACCCCTACTTCTTACTTTTGTTAGCCTTGCAGAACACAACTTAGATATAAATCCTTTACTAGCTCTAGTATCAATAATAAAAGTGTCAGCCACATCCTGTTAGCAAGAAATTAGGTGTTCAGGGGCAGTAAGTGGCTGCATGGGTATGACAGAAGGTTTTGGTCTTTTGATTATTCTGTTACTGATGGTGACATGAGCAAGAAAGAAGAAAGGGAGAATTTCAGCAAATTCAGCAGTCTGCAGTGGTGGAAGTAGGAGAACAGGAAATCTTTATCTTTGCAAACTGAATATATTTACTGTACATTAACTTAAACAGTATGAATGCAGAGTTCTGTCATGCCTTTTTTGGAAAGCCTTTTTTAATCTTTTAAAATTGGCTTTCTACTCTTTAGCAAAGCTGAAATGAAAGAGAGAGCACTGCAAGATTTCAGAAGTCCCAGCTAGGGAGAAGTCTGTGTTGCTGCAGTATTCTCTGTAAACTGCTTTTTGAATCCTGCCCAGAGGTTGTGTTAATAAAGTAATCTTAAAGGCATGCACTACTTGTGGTCTTCACATGCATTAGCAGAAACTCTTTTTACTTAACAAGTAAAGTTCAAACAGCGTCTTTCCTAAAGAGATGACAGGATGCATGTGTGAAAGGAAGTACTACACTGAAAAAAAATGTTTGTATTTCAGAGAGATAAGTCAGAGAAAGACATTTAACTACTGGGGAGAAGGGCATGGAAAAGGATGTCTAATAATAATGTTTTGGTTTTATATATTTTACATAAAAGTTTCTGACTCTAGTTGCAACCTTGCTTTGGGTTTTTGTTTTTTTTTAAATTTATTCTCTCCCCATCACAGATCTTGCTGTCTCAGTTCCAGTCTACAGTATACGACCATACCTTTCTTCAGTAAAGAATTTATGAACCAGATTGTACAGATAGCGTAGGATGTACTTGTCTGTGATATGAAGAGTTGGACTCAGTGACGCAGGAATTGTCTTCCCAGTCTTTACCATAACATTATTTCGAATAGTTGCCTGTAGCTTGCAAACAGGGACATGCCCACTGAGTGGTCATGGAGAATATAGACGTTTTATGTAATACTTAGTATAGTCACTTCCAAATCCTACGAGGCTTCTTACAAATGTGAATGGTTGAAATGCTGAAGCTGTCAGCAGGGATGGTATGCTGCTGTTCTTTATGTACTTCGATCTGTCTACTTGTCAGGACTGTTATAGTATGCTATCTAGCCAAAAAGTAACACAGCGGTTTCCTAATAACATTTGTCTTGTGTCTAGCAGAAAGCTGATCCTTTAAAAATGGATACTTTTCCCTGATGACACAATTGGATTATATATATAAAAATATATATAGATTTTGATTAAATTGGTATTGATGAGTTTGGGTGTTTTTTTGTTTTTTAATCTCCCAGCTGAATGATGACATATTTTCATGTTGGATCAGTTAATGCAAGATATAGTAAAGGTAGCTGTATAATTTAACACCTGACATTTGCCCTCATTTCAAGTTCAGTGCTGGAATAACACTTCTGAATTTGATGTCTGGAGTTGCTTTTTTTGATGTCCCTGTAGGACTTCAGGACTCCACCTGCTTGAGATGTTGCATTATGCAAGAGTTTGAATGCTCACATTTGAACTGGGCATCCTTACTCAAAAATGGAAAAGTGCTCAGTGAAAGAAGACCTAAGAAGGCAGGGAAGGAAGGAAAAGCTAAAAAGGAGCGGGCGAAGGCACACAGGACTGCGGTTAGGTGTGGGCAGAGAGCCTGTAAAGAAAGGGAGCAGGTGCTGCCTTGTTCAACTGCAGCTCTGTCACGGCACCGGGTGGGATCCCAAAATCTGCAAGTGAGAAACTCTGCAAGTGGATGCGCGTTTGCTGCTCAGAAGCAGTAAGAGAACTGTGACACAGTCCTTTCAACTGCAGACTGCTTCTTTAAGAGTCTAGGGAGATCATGGCATGAAGTTCATCATCTTGTGTATGAAAGGGTATTTGTGGTGCTTTTTTTTATTAAATAACAAAAGAAAAAAATGATACTGAGTGTTAATTTTATCAAGTGGTGGGGTAGCCAGGTTGAAGAAGGGGAGAAGAAGAAAAGAAATGGATGAGTCTTTCTATAGCAACTGTTTAGCGTCTGGTACTAATTCATCCACTGTTAATTTTGTTAGTGTTGCAGCTGTCAGATGTTTTGCAAGGACAGATTGTGAGCATAGCTACGGGGCCCTTCTGTTGGTTTTCCACTATGCTGAATATCAGGACTGCAGACTTCTGACTTATCTGGAGACTTAGTGACTAATGCAACACTGATGTATTAAGAGGACATAAATTTTATTTCCTTTATTTGTTATGATTGAATAATTTTATTGGTGGAAGAAAGCTTAGATTTGCATAGCAAGTAAATGTTGCAGGATATAAGTGATGAGCCCAGAAAGTGGTTACAGAATTTGGCTGCTTCAAACCCTCATCAAATAATTATTTATAGGGGTATTATATTGCTACATTAACATGCAGGAAAAAATACTTGCCTAACAAAGATTTTATTGGTGGTCACAAAATATACATAGGTCTTCCCTCCTCAGGGAGTATTCATCCTTCCTTCTCAGGTGCAGAAAGCAGAACTCAAGACAGAGGTGGGACTGACAGAATGGAAGTCACGTGCAGTTAGGAATATTGATTAGTTTTGGAGGGAAACCTAAACAATACTTGGAGCATTCCACATTTATCACTTCTGAGAGGAAACGCTAAGAGAAACTGAGATAATGTTGTACAAGATTTAAGGGGTGAAGGAAACAGGATTTTTCTCATTAATTAGGAGTCTTTTTGAGCCTTTTCTTTTAAAATAATATTGCCGTAGAGAAAAAGCTCTTTTTAGAAAAGATTTCCAACTTGCTTATTTTTCCCATTTGACTTTTACCATTTAAAGATAATAGCAGAAGAACATACAGTTGATGTTTCCTTGACTGATTGTGAAGAATTATTTTGGGTCCCTGTCGTGCCTGCATGTGCCTTGCTGACGGTGCTGCGTCATGTTCAGGAGCTCTCTGACAGAGGAGATTGAATCTTCTTCATGCAGCAGCAGTCGAGAGATTGCATGCCTTTATTTCAGTTAACTTTGTCAGAGTTTCTTTAATTTTAGGAACAAGTTAACAAAGCTGGATGGATGAGGTTTATGAGTGCAAAGTAGAGGAATCATCTGCACTTGTTTGAGTTTTGTGTTCACTTCTTCCACTCAGGAGGAAGACTTGTGCAGCATTTTGGGCAACACAAGTATTTGCAATGTGTGTGGTGTTGGTGAACTACATAAGCAATGCTTGTAGATGCAATGAAGGAGAAAACCAATAATTTCATTAGGTACATTGGAGGTGTATCCTCAGTAGCAATGTTCATGTTAACCAGAATAGAGCGTTAGAAGATAAAGCCAGTTTGGAGCTTTAGGGAGAGGTAACAAAAATAGGAAGCCTTCACATCAAGAGGGACTTGAATTTTGGGAGTTTAGGGAGGAGAGGACATGAAAAGGAGGCATGACAGCAAGAGCAGACAAGAAATGATAGAAGATAAATTAGCTCTGCTTATTTAACTGCCCTCCTAAGAGTTCAAGGAGCTGTCTGTGAAACTGAAAGGCAACAGATTTAGAGCCAGGGGAAAAAAAGGGGTTTTTTAACATTTTATAGAGCTAGCCTGTGGAACTTGCTGTCACAGAGCACTGTTGAAAATCTTAGTGGGACTTAAAGGAAGAAAGAAGAATTGGACGTCCATACAAAGAGAAAACTTTTTTTATAGGGTTGCAAGACCTCATGCATAAAGGTCTTCACTTAGCTACCAGCTGGTAGGAAGAAATTGCACCAGACAGATATTTCCATTACTCAGTAAAAAGAGCCGTATTTTCCCTCTGATGGTCAGGTGGGAAATGGCTCTGTTGTAGCATGTCAGCTATTACGTCCATTCAGAGCTACTTCTAACAAGTGCTTTTTGCTCAGGTACCAGAGATCTGGTGCATCGCAAGAAAGTGATGGTGCCTCGTTTTCTCTTTTGGGGGAAGGTGAGACAGAAAAAGATGAAAGAAATCAGCCAGCATGTCCAAAGGAGATAGGACAGGCATGTCTTGTGTTATTTGTTAATTACATGTGGGGGCACGCTCATGTTTGGTTGGGTTTTTTCCTACCAAGCACCTTGTTGTAGCAGAACTCTTAATGTCTGCGGGGCAGGTTTGAGATAAGATTAATCACGGGGATTAATCATGCTGTAGGATTTTGCTCTGTTTTCTGTCATAGTGCTGCATATAACTTGGGATCACTAATGAGAACGATTGCTTTAGGAAGAACAAAACTTTTCAGTCTGGCTATTGTATAATGACAGTGAATAGGTATTTGATAGTGTCACTGGGAAACCTAAGTCCTGTGAATTGTTGTAACTTTTATAAACTGGCCCTTTGCAGGCTTTTTTTGTAACTTTCATTGGTGACTGATCAGTCTTGAGAGATAAACATCTTCATCTGCAGATAAGCAAAATTTCTTCTCTCAGGCTAACATGAAGTAAACATTTTACTTCGCTTCTTTACAGTGTACTGCAGTATTAGAGGGGTTCCTCTGCATTTCGCACTGCTGGAAAAAAATCATATAGCATGTTCTATTTTCTGTTTCCAAGCACTTGTTATTGTTTCTAAAGTTTTCCGAGGTATTAGGCTATCTTCTGCTCAAAGATAGTAATTATTGAAAGGACGATTTTGGAGAGGATTTTTATTAGAGACATAAAGGTATGGTAGTTCTGTGCAGTATGACTGAATGACTGTAATTGTACCTCAGTTTTGCTTTTGAAGCATATTCATTTCTCAAATGAATAGGAGTTCAAATGATAGGAATTAAACGTATTAATGTTTAGAGAACTGTGGGTTTTTTCCCTTTAAAAATTACGTTATTATGTAGGTTTTGTTATTAAAACATTCTAGAAGTAGATCATCATGAAAAGTGTTTCTTTAACTGACAGTCAAGTGATTATAACTGGTCTCCAGATGAGTAACGAAAGGCTAGATAAGTAGTATGCATGTAGATGTCACAGTTGTCCTTCACCACTTATGGCCATTAGCAGGAGTTCAACCTGTTCTGTCATTATCCTGCTGACACTGTACAACAGGTTGTATCGCATTGGCACTGGCTTCCATATGTCAGCACATCTGTGAGCGGTCAACTCAACCAACCATCTTCAAGTCCCCCACTTTTGCCAAGGATCTTGCTTGAAGCATATTTTCAAGGAGACGAGAACGCACATCTTTTAGTTGTCAGATTTCTGTGTATCAGCATGGATTAATTCCTTTTTTTTCCCCAGCACTGGTTTATAAGTGTAGGAAGTTCCCAGTAAATGCATTGTGTGGTGTGAAATTCCCTCCCTTCTTCCTCTTTTTTTATTGTTGTTTTTTGGTTTTCCTTTGTGGCTTCCCCCCAAAACCAAATGTACTAATCTCAAATGTTTTTCCACAGAACATTGGATATTTAGAATTATATACAGTGTTACATAGCATGCATGTACATGAATGACAGATTAACTATATGTTAAGCAGTGTAAACAATTACATCATTTGTCAGTCCAAGTAAATGACTCAAATCTTACATAGCATCTTTACAAGTTGCTTTCCCTGCCATTTCACTTTTAAAGGGGTAGCTGTTACATTCCCATCATCGTTGTTGCCATTAAAATTCAAGTGTGTAGATTTATGTGAGGTTGGAAAAGGATTTAGTATAAGCACAGAGGAGCCTAAATAATCTTGTCCTCGTAGATGCTCTGTATGCCAGTGAAATGAACAACTAAGAGAAACAAAAAAATGCCATGGCTGAGTTCATTTTTTCCGCCTCTCATTTAAGCTGATAAAACTGTGTGGAACGTACGGGTGAACTATTTTCCCTTGAAATATCATTTAGTAAATTAATTTTAATCTGAAATGATCATTGTATGTTCATCAGCGGGAGCTTACACTGCAAACCATAAACAGTAACAAAAGGTATGTGTGGGGCTTTTTTCTGATTTGCATTGATGATCTAGTTCTGTGAGGTGTGCCTACAATGAAAAAAACCCTCCTGTAACAGTGATGGAGCTTTTGCTTGCTTTTTTGTCAAGTAATTCTTAATTTTCTTCCTTTTTACTAGAATGTGTCTTGCAGTGGCCCTGCTTCTGTGGCCCAAAAAAAAAAAAAAAAAAATCCCTATTAGTACCAAGATCCAGGTTGTGTAAATGCAAGATTTTGTTTTCTTGCTATACGTTGGAGCTATTAATGTGCCTGTACTGGGGCAGACTGGCTGAATATACTCATTGATTCTCACTGTCTCAGGAGAACAAATTTCTCATAAATAAAACTAACTAATGATAATGCTGCAGCTAACTAACTAGGTTTCTCAGAATTGAACTGATTTCAGTATCTGGGTTAAAAAAAAAAAAAAGATTCTTTCAGATTGCTGGCCATTCAATGAAAGAAGCTATCAGAAAACTGTTTTAGCAAATTGAAAAGTGAAATGTGCATGCATGTAAACATGTGCATGCAGGTACATATGTTATTTATCTTTTTAATGTATATTGAGTGTTTTATTGGATCAAAAACAAAGGTTCAGTGCTTTTCAGAATGTATTTGGTTTTTATAATCAAATTATTTGGAAATAGAACATTTGATTTTAATAGAAGCAAAAAATTGCATTTTAATAATATTAAACCAAAATATTTAATTTTTAAGAGGAGTATTTCAAGTTTGAATTAATTGATTTTTTTTTTAAATTTGAAATTAATTTTTTAGGTTGACCTGCATGTGCAAAAAAAAATTTGACTTTAAAAAGAATGCTTAAAAACCCCACCCACTCAGCTGATTCCAGATTTTATAATAAGTCTCATAGCAGAGCAGCATCATTAAATCATTTTTATCTAGGGATATTGTTAACTTTGTGTCAAAAAGTAGATACAAAGTACAAATGTGAAATTATCATATTTGTAAATGTCAACATGTTGTTTTGCATATGCAGGTCCAGATTTATTCCACTTAATTTTAGGCACTGACCTTAGATGCCTCGTCACCTTAGATCCTTCTCCAGTTACATCCCAAGTGCCTCCAGCGAGCAGTTCAAAACTGAGACCCTTCTATCGCTGTCCTGCCTGTAGCCCAGGGCTGCTGTGCCCTAACTTGGCATCTTGACATCTTGCCCAGCTTTAAGTTCTACTGTTGTAGGCACGTTGCACGCCTGATGCATTTTCTGATCACCTTTAATTTCTCCTATCCACGAGCACAAACTTCCAAGGCAAACCTGAGCAGCTTTAGTGTATGAGTGGGAAAGAAACTGCATCTTTGGGAACCCTAGAACGGCTGAAGAGCATGGCTGGGCAAGTAAGATCATTGTGCCTGGAGAAAATACTGATACGTATTTACAGCTCATTGTACTGGTTAGCCAGAGCACGCAATCTGAGGCTGAAAATGAAAACTGGCTCAACACGCATTCAATAAAATTGAATAACCAAGTAAGCAGTTGGTTTTTCTGGCTGCTCTTCCAGTTTAATAAAACTCCTGTTTGAGCTCTGCTCAGCCAGTTGTCTCCTGTGCTAGATTTTGGGAGGGGTGCACATGGTTACACCTGCACGTGCTCTTCTCAGTCTGCAGCAAGTCCATTTGGTGGCATTACTGGAGATACAAAAAACCACCCTTTCCACTCCCGTTTTAGATTAATTGGTCCAAGACTGTAATTAAAGATCTAAAGGGTAACTTGCCTGGAAAGACAGGTATGGTTTGACCAGTAAGTTATAGTTAATGTGCGTAGAAATATGTTAATAGTGAATATTTACAGTCTTATTTGGGGTTGCAAGAAGCTGGAGATCCAAATTGTTTATGAGAAGCCTTCTAGCTATGGTTATCTTAGTAAGGATAACAGCTTAAGGATCTATCCACGTATTCATGAGTGTATTTTGCAATTTCTGTGTAATCTGTGCCTGCAAAGTATGCTATTTAGAGTGTATTTAGATGCTGTAAGTAGTGAAAAAAGGAATCTAGTTTTTGAATAGCAGTGATTGAGACTACTGAATGGCTGTCTTATGAACAGATGCAACGTTACCGCTGTGCAATTGGCTAAAACGTCCCTGGTGTAAATGGTAGTGTCGTCTGAAACAGATGTTTTTCCTCTTTTGGCTTATGAGGGTCATGTGGATGCTGTGGGTGGTCCAAAAAAGACTAAAAAAGAATTGCTTTTCTTGTGGAACCTTCGTTTTTTGTTTGTCCTGTGTAGTAAAGTGCAACGGTACAAACTCAGCCAGTGCCAGTGTCCCTTTTGCATCCTTGGTCTGACTCGTCTGGCTGGTGCAGACACCACGGAGGAGGACAGCTCAAAGGACAGTGTAGTCTGAGAGGACCAGGGCAACACCAGATGTGTATTTTCTAAGGCGTGTAGATCCTTTCCTTTAGGACTTAATTTCTAGAGATGAAAATTTGGAAGTATGCTGGGTTTTTTTTGTTTGTTTGTTTGTTTTTTAAAGAAGCTGTTGCAGTCCTTGGTGATTTAGATCTCTGTTTAACCTGAGTAGCCAGTATATATTATTCTAGAAGTTGCACTTGTAGTCTGGGAATTTCAGACAGTCATTTGGTATTGCACATCCAAAAAGTAATGACGTTATTATTTATGCAGAAGCAGTATCTTTTTCAGTTGCAACTGTAATGCTTTTTAGCTCATGTGGATCTCAAAAACAAAACAAAAAACGCTCCTTCATTCAACTTTATTGTAAAAAGGAGGGCTGTGGCACATGGTTATACAAGAAGTGCTTAT
Organism: Haliaeetus leucocephalus; assembly: GCF_000737465.1. Lineage (NCBI taxonomy): Eukaryota > Metazoa > Chordata > Aves > Accipitriformes > Accipitridae > Haliaeetus > Haliaeetus leucocephalus. Next base: position 3,384,481 of record NW_010972820.1, on the reverse strand, counting down.
CACTCACCTCGCAAACAAAATCACAGCTGGAGAGCTGCAGCCTCGTGGCTTTCTCCTGCAGGCCACTTCACCTGCTCAGCCTGAGATGCTGCTCGCCGCTGTTTTGGGGATGGCCAGGGATATCGCCGCAGGGGGCTGCCATGCAGGAACGATGCTGGAGGGCTTGGGGCTGGCTTATCTGCCACCCGTGCTTATGGATGAAGTATAGAAACGAGACTTTAAAAGATTTTACCAAGTGTTATAAAGTTCTGATGAGATGGACCACACTATCCCTCATCTTCTAAACTTGGATAGCGTGAGAAAAGAGCATTGTATCAGCATTTTCTTTTTAATTCTGGCTATCTAGATTAGTAAACTAATGGTGATAGGAAATGTAGCGATATTAAATCACAGTAACAGTGTGGATACTTTATGTTCTTCCATGGGTTGTCCAGATTACTTCTTTTGGTGCACTCAGAAATTGCAGAAAAGCTAGAATTTGTAATGGTTTTGTATTCAATATGCAGCAGCAGCAACATATTTGATACACTTGGCTGTTATGATGGGTGAATCAGGAAGGTTCCTTTGATTTGTGCAGGAGACTTGTGAAAATTCAACCTCTGTCATCTCAGATATTTTTGCTCTCAAAACCAGTTGGGTATACAATTCCCGTAAGTGGCTTTGGGGAAAAAAAAATCAGACAATGTATAGCCAATTTATTACCTGCTTTTGCAAACCTGATAGTTTTTGGAATATAGATTAAAATATATTGTCTCGGTCAAAATAACAGTGAAGAGAGTGTCTCATCGGTTTCAGGCTCTTTCCATTTTAGGTATGAAGCTGTGTTTTGTTTGCTTCTGGTAACACTACATGTTTTAATATGAATTTCAGACGTGAAATATTGCAGTTTGTTAGACTGTAGGACAGAAGTTTAGATATGGATATGGTGTGAGTTGATAGTTCATGATGCTAAAAGGTCCTTTTAAAGCTTTTCTGAAGCAAGTATAAAAGTAACTTATCTGATAATGGAAGAGTGATGAACTCTTTCTACCAAGAAAACCTGCCCCAAACCCTGGCTTTTCTCTTAGTGATACTCTTAGAATTGAAATCCTCTGTCATATTATATCTGTAATATTAATTGAAGAAATCTAGCATAAATAAAAACTGATTGAATACAGTGTAAATTACATAGAATATCCTATTACTACAATTTTCTCTTATATTTCTTTAATAGCATTTGAAATTCTTATGCTCTGTGATGTTACTTATTTCTAGGGCGTTTTCCATCTTACTCATGGACCGTTCACTCAGTTCAGTAAGCTGCAGATTAGTGGATTGATTGACTGTAGAGACATTTGGAAGAGATGGTTATGTATACTTCTGTTTAAGAAGTTAAGAAATTCTCAGTTGGATTCTGACCCGCAGTTCTTGTTTGTTTGATGCACAGCCTTGCGACTTCCCTTGCATTTCAATATCATCTTTTTTCAGTTCAGATTATAGTGCTGTTTCTGGTTTCCAATACACAAACTGTTTTATGCACATTTGAGATTTCTTCTTGGTAGAGAGAAGGATCAGTTAGCAGGAGGGAGTTAAACGCTTTGAAAATCTTCTTTCCCCCTCCTCCATGACATTGGGACTGTTTGGCGATACAGAAGTACTGGTGTAGTCTGTCAGCAAAATGCTGCTAGCATGGATGAAACTCTACTGGCAAAGCTGTATTTTAGTCAGGCCATACCCCATAGGGTCAAAATGCTACCCAGGTTAAAGTGCAGCCTTGTTGGTGTAATTGCTGCCACACCAGGAGCTTCCTAAAGCCCCATGAGGTCCAGCAGGGATTGTACCTATTTGTACCCCTGGCATCCAACTAGAGTCTGATGTAGATGTTTTCTCATTAAGAACCTCCTAAGGTAAATTTAAATTCCTTACTGCTTCTTTCGTAGGGCTCCTCGATTTAAGGGGTTCCAGCAGCAGGACAGCCAGGAGCTTCTGCACTATCTATTGGATGCGATGAGGATTGAAGAAACAAAGGTAATGTCTTTGTGCATGTTTTTAAAGAACTTATTTGACTGTATAGTGAACTACTAGTCATTGCTTCAATGTTCTTCATGTTCCCAATGTTTTAAAGATGTACTTAATGAAGTAAGAGTGGCTATTTTTGTTATCTTGAGAAAAATGACTTTTTTGAAAGACTATTTAATTATGTTCATGTTGATATGTTAAAATTGCTGATTGGAATGAAAGTTTCAGTCAGCAGTAGAAAGAGTATGGTAAGTAGAACGTGATAATTTTAGGAATCTGAATTGTTTGCCTTTATTTAAATAAAATAAAAGGATCAAAAAAAAAGGACTTCAGGGGAATCAAGAAAGTAGAAGTAGGACCTCTGATTTAGCTGACAAAGTATATTTTAAAGCTTTTGGAAAGAAATTAGAAGCTCCTAGCTGTGGGCCTGCCCACAATTTCCATTGAAATCTAGTTCAATGAAAGAAAAAAAGGACAAAAATAAAATCCTGCAAAGTTTCTTGTATCTCTTGAAAGTGTGAAGAACTACTTGTTTTATAAATAAGGTGCTGCTTTTCATTACTTAAAATCTACATCTAAGTGTGCTAAGTATATAAGCAGTTATATTAAAAATGACCCTGTGTGGGGTTTTTTTGTTTATTTTCCTTCGTTATTTCTGCCTCCTGCATTGTTGAATGCAAGAAAGTGTGTGTTTGCTTGCTTGAACTATTTTGACTGTATCTGATTTCATCTGCCTGACTTAGTCTTGAAACCTTCTTTTCAGATGATATTTTGATAAATAGCCTTCTCTAAGTCTCCTTAAAAGGAGGGCCTTAAATCTCGTACTGACCAGCGTTCTTCCTCTTCCCTCTCAGTAATGTGATGAATGTCATGATCCTGAACTGAATTATCTTGCAGACAAGATATAAAGCTGTGTCTGAGCCCAGTCCCTGGCACTAGAGTAGAGCTGAATAAATCTCCATCCTACCAGAATATTAATATATATTGGTCTTGTCAGCAGTATACTTGATCATAAGCAGAACTGAACTACAGGGAGAAACAGCTAGACCTTGACATTGTCACACTTACAGAATTACACGTTGAACAGGGCACGCAACAGAAGTAGCTGACTTCAGTTAGAAAACAGTTGTCATGTTTTTGCAGTAGAGGGAAATTTTACTGTTTGTTGATAATAAAAGGTGGAAACGATATTTGCTTCACAAATGAGGATTCACTGAAAGCAGGATTGTTACAACGACTAAGCTTCTTCTCCAGTGGGTGACTGCTCTTTCCCCTCAAGTCAATCTCCTGTTTCACCAGTGAATGTGCCATCTTTATGATAACCTGCATTTGTATTTGCCTTTTGAATCGTTTATTATTAGAGACCAGTGACAGCTACAGTAGCTACCACAAAAGAGTAATGGAAGACAGTAAGAATTTTGAGTGACCTTTCGGGCAGTATTTCTGCTGCCCGCATCACCAGGCAGGGAGAGGTTGGTCCCACCCTGCCCTGCAATTACACCACTCTGCTGCCCTAATGGGGCACTGCTGCAGACACGTCTTTATCACCTCGGGCTGCTCCGCCACGGGCATCTCTCTGTTCTTTTTTCTTTAATTATCCCGTGTTTCGGGTCCGTAGATGGCGTGACAAAACGGCCAACGTCAGGCCGGGCCACCGTGCCGGCCAGACACAGGCAGGAGCAGCTCTGCCCGCGGCCGGAGCCCGGCAGCACACGGGCTCCGGCTGGGGACAGCCTGCAGCCACAGGTCTGCCACCAGAATCCTGCAGCAGGGGTTACAGCCACTAACCTTTCTCTTTCACGCCACTTTTGAACTTTACTCTCCAAAGAGGGAACAGGCCTGCTGAAAGGGCAGCCTGCTGCTTTGCCATCCACCTGTGAGAGAGCTGAACGCGGCCGTCCCTGCCTCCCTAGCCCTATTGGGATTAATTGTTTTTAAACCCTAAGAGTTTTGATGAGAAATACAGATAATACATAACACGGCACTAGTTACAGGAACTAACAAAAAATCACATTACAATTCTGCCTCTTCTCTGTGGTTTTGTATCTTGTATCCTACACCAGCGTTGGAACTTTTTCCTATCCCTGTTAAAAAAAGTTAGAAAGCGTGTATGTACACAAGTGGGTTTTTTAGATAAAAGCTTGACGATACTACAATAAAGATGACATAGCGTCTGCCGTTTCAAGCAATGTGGGCCGGAGATGGTTTCACACCGGGGCCTGAAGTGGCTGAACCCTGCTGCTAATTGATTAATGTCTGCTGCCATTGTCCACAGCACCCTGCCCATTCAAAGACTATGTCTTTCTTTGACCTAAATAAATGGTTCAACGAGCTAATCCCAACAAAAGGGTTGCTTATGGCCCTAAACCCATTTATGGTGCTCAACTTCATGAATTACCTATTGATTAGTCCCTCTTAGTATATTGTTGGCTTTAAGATGAACAAAGCTGAGCTGGGGCAGCGGGAGTTAATTCACAAGCCAGGTCACATACTCATAAGGTAGGAGTGTGACTTGGTCTGATGGGTGCCTGAACTGGAAACCAAACCTCCAACGCTGTCTGTCATCCTAACGCTTTTGTAATGTATGGCTTGAAAGTGTACTTTGCTGCCTGCAAGCAAGAGCTATTTATTATTCCTTTCCTGTTAGGACATAGGGTTTGAGTTACTTGCAGAAGGTTCGGTATCGCCATTTGTCTCTAGAATGGTACTTTGCTCTAAGTGTGACTTCAGTGACACATTTAATTACAAATGTCATTTGCACACTGGCACAGGAGGCTCGTACGTGTTACTAGAGTTTGTGGATTAGAAAGCAAGTACATTTGTGGGGGAAAAGGGAAGCGCGGGTCGTGCACGCTCCAGCGTTCCCTGTCAGGGGACCTGATTCATCCTCCGGCTTCCCTCTCCACAGCACGCCGAGGTCGGGCTGAGCCGCCTTTTGTACCAGCCTGTGCAATTCTGCTGCACAGAACTGGTACAGCCCTCAGGAATACAGCATCTCCTTGTGCCAGGGCAACTGAGAAACGGGGGGGAAGCTCCCCCTGTCTTGAGGTGCAGCTACAGCTCACCTGTATGTATGAATTTGCTTCTGATTCTTCTTTCAAAAATGTGGTTTTAGGATCTTTTGAACAAATGTTGATGACATTTATATGGATTCATAAAAAGTTTTGTATCTCTCTGAAGGTTTTCTCTGAAAATAACTCTGAAACGTACGGTGTTAGAAAATAAACAGAAGTAATAGAAATACTGGCCAAACACAGTCATTGAAGTCTGGCTATTAAAAGATACTCAGCTGCCTTCAAGTATTTTGTATCCTAGTCAGTCGTAACAGTCCATTCTTCAGTATATTTTTTCCCCACCCCCAACAGCGGAAAAAATGGATAGTATTTGATCACTGAAAATCTCATAGTTTCTTGATGACCTGTCGAATGCTCTACAACAGCTCCCTTTTTAAGGGGAGGAAATTTTTGGATGGTTTTGACACCGTTAGTGAATAACAACAGTAGTTTTAAAATATTAAATTATGCTTATTTTATGGAGATAAGAGTAGATAAAATCTAATCACATATTAATGGTTTTTAGAATGTTTACCCTTAAAATACTTGCTAAAGATTTGTTTGGTTTTTTTTTAATTATAGCGTATACAAACTGGTATCTTAAAAGCATTTAATAATCCAACTACTAAGACGGCAGATGAAGAAACTAGAAGAAAAGTCAAAGGTATGCAACTCTAGTGAAAACTTTTCAAAACGCACGTTTTTAAATACCATTTTCTTCAAAACTGACTATTGCAAACAACAGTCCCGAAGTACTCTAGTTACAAGCCTTGTAATATGTGTTATTCTAGTGCCACCTAGTGTGTATCTAAAGTATGGAGAGCTCAGTATGTGCTGACTTGCATCTTTGTATCCAGGATAAAGGCTTCCACTGTATTAATAATGCCTCTTTTAATGATAGATAGAATTTAATTTTGTTTTCTAAAATAGCCTGCTGCATCTTCAGGTTTGTTATGTAGCCAAAATTATTGTATCACTCAGAGAGGCCACTTTCCATAAATAAAACTGATTTCTGTCAGTTGACTGATACTGCGAGCACTCTAAATATGATTACAAAGCCAAGACAGGAAGCTCTTTCAAAAGAAGGCATGTTTTTTCAAAACAAGAGGTTTTAAATTAATTTTTTTGGTTCGTGTGTTTAAGCAAAACTTCTAATTTGGGGGATTTTGTTTTAATTAATGTCTTAATAATGATTAAGCTGTTTTGAAAGTCACCCTTCCCAAATCTACAACAGTTAAGGCATAGAGACATATTAGAACACACTTTTGTCTCATTTTTTAGAGTTTTATAGTTTCAAAAACCTTTTATAAAGGGTGACAACCTGTCTGCTACCCTAGTGTCTATATTAAGGCAATACAATATTATGTATTCAAAAGAAAACTGAGATTTTATTTAAAAGGCGGCTTCTTGAGAGATACAATATTATTATTCTGTTACAGTAGGTGGGGAAGGGAAGGATAAAAGGGAACCATCTCACTAAAATATTTTTAAATGTTGAGATAATACAGTATATGATGTATTAGTTATTGTATTGTGTTCAAAACATTTTGAATATGTTTAAAAATTGTGCTTTCGTAATATATCTTAGAATTTCGTTGTACTTATAGTGTGGCATTGGATCTGTTATTTTTCACATTTAAAAAAGGCAATGTTTTTTCAGCATATGGAAGAGAGGGTGTGAAGATGAACTTCATAGATAGGATCTTTGTTGGTGAATTGACTAGCACTGTCATGTGTGAGGAATGTGAAAATGTAGGTATTCTGGAACTTGGTTTGATGTGGAATAGATCACATACTGGTTTGATTACATTGTCTTGAAAGTATAAAATTGTATTGCCAATTTTATACTTGTTTGTTTGTTTGTCAAAACAAGACTTTATTGAAAGTCTCTCATTTAAAATGATTTATTCCTTCTTTAAAGCATTATCCTCCCAAACCTAAGAAGAGGGGTCCTTTGAATTCAAAAAGGATTCAAGTACTGGGCTTGATTTTACATCTAACTTAAGGCTGGAGGTTCCAAATTCTGTAATCATCTGTGTTACACCCCAATTTTATTTGATATTTTTAAAACACCTACCTATCTTAAAACATAAATCCTCCTGCCTGCTCTTCTGAGATATATCTGAAAATTGGGAATTACTTACTTTGAATTACTTTGAATTAGTATGAGTGGGGAAATGCTAAAATCACTCTTTTTTTCCTTGAAGTATTTTTGATAATTAACGTAGTAACGCTAATGAACAGCATATTCCTTTCATAATTAATATTACTGACATTTCATCATAAATGCTTTCCATGATCCTTTTAATTTTCTTTAACTTTGGAAGAGAAAAATCTTATTTGCATGACTTTTCTAATTGAATGTTACGTTTGTGTTTGGTTTAAAAAATTGTATTTCATATTATAAAGTAAAATCAATTAGTCTGAATAATTAAACACAGTCCTGCAGTGCCAGGTAAACTTCCCTGTGTGTGGTGTGTAGATTACAGTTCAATGTGCGACTAGTATCAATGAAGAACTTTGACTATATAAAAAATAGAGGTTGTATGTATTTTGCATGTCTCATTTATTTTTGCTGGATTTTTATATTCTGCCTGCACAGGACTCGGGAATTTGCTAGCTGTAGCCCTTTGAGGAAGTTTAGCATTTCCTTTCCTTAGCCTGCATTGGCAAAGATATTTTTGACTAACGTTTGTTCATGCAAACTCACTCTTTAGAGGAATCCCTGTTTGAACATCACTCGTCAGGCAGTCAGTCATCATAGTTGTAATAGTTTTGATCTCATTTATTGCTTTACTGGAATCTAAACTATGCTGAGACCTTCGTACAACAGGTAAAAATAAACCTACAGTCCATATCAAATGTCGCAGGTGGAAGATAGGGTCGCAACTGTAAGAGAAGGGCAGCAATGACAGTAATTGAGGGCATGACTGTGTTCAGTAACTTACATGTACAACATGATTTTTTTTTTTTTTTAAGGCCTTGTTTTTCAGCCTTTCCAGAGGTAAGATAAGTCAGTTTTGGAAGGAATTTGAGAACGGCAAGGGAGAGAGCTTAAGGAACAGGCTTGGATGAGATGTTCTAATCATAAAGACAGATGGAAAGTGCTGAGAGAGAATGTCTTTAGGTATGCTTTGCCAGATATTTCCAGTTACAGCTTAGATTTTATATCGCTTATAGACAGCAAAATAAAACTTGAGTACAGAAAATAAGGTTGGTGGTTTTTTTTTTTTCAATCCCTTTTTCCCCAGTAATTGGATTGGTTTCAACAATTACTAGTGCATGTTATGGTACGAAAAATTCTAATAAAGCTTTTGGCTGTAACCAGTAAGCTTGACTTAATCTTTTCTGAGAGCATCAGGTTAGAACCTGTCATCTAACTGTCATTGACCAGTCCTTGCTGCTTAACAGTGTATGAGGTCAAATGCCTGTGCAGAAGCGTACAGGATCAGGAAACTCTAAAGTTAGCTTTCTGCAAAACTGAACCATCTAGAAGGCCCACATGACTTGAAAATCTGTCTGGAGCGCAGAGAAACTGAGCATCACACTGCTTCTAGGTCTAGTTCGTGCCCAGATGAATGGCCTTGCCCTTTATGTCTGTATGCTGAAATTTTGTGCAGTGTTAGAAAGAAAATCAGAGCTAACTTAAAATAAATTAAAAAATGTTTGTGGGAAGTTCTTCATTGTAGTTTGATACATCTTGTAATTAGCTTTTTGTATAGTTTCTGATAATAATTTGATTAAAAAAAGAGCGCTATGTGCTAAACCCATATAATGTTCTTTGCATTTAATATGCATTTTCTCTTTTTCTTCAAGATTTCAACAGTAAAAGAACCTTTCATTGATCTTTCACTTCCTATAATAGAGGAGAGGGTAAGAAACAGAATACGTGATAAATAACTATTGCTTCCAGTGGATTGTTTTTACATACCTTTATGAAGATGTTTATGTGTATACACACAGTTTTGATTTCAAGCCTAAAGATGTATGTTTGTCCATAAATACATGTACTGTCTGTTCATTATGTGATTTTATTTATATATATAGACATACAATGTCTTAAGTGCATATATTTTTAAATTAGCCCAAACTTGGAACAAATAACCGTAGTAATTTACAGTGTATGTAAGTGTGATATTAGGTTAATTTAGTAGTAGTTTTTGTATATACTTGCATGAAAAGAATGATTATAAACTTTTTTTTTGAAGGTCCAGAAAGTTAGATTCTAGCCTATTGGTTTGCATCTAGAGAACCTGAGTCCCTTGGGCTGAAGCACACCTATGGGATGAGACAGTGTAAAAATGGGTAGACTTTGAATATATTTATTCTGGTGTTTTCGGCATTTTAGAGCATGCCTCCATTAGCTGCAGAGGAACTGTGTTCCTCTGAAGGCATATACTCTGGTTTTGCGGGACTTGGAGTTTTCATTTGGGGGGGGGGGGTTGGGAGTGGTTCTTCCCCCATCCTGCATATATTCATGTATATTTAAGGAAGAGTATTTAGTGTAATATTTAATCCGGTATAAAATGTACTCTTTTCCAAATACCAGTTTTGTTCATAGTAAATTCTTCATCTTTGTTGCTGCGTAGAGTGCAGATGTCTGGTGGGAGTTAAAGCTTTAAGAGCGTTTTGAGTATCTGGGCCCTTGTGCTTCCTGGCTCACTTGTGTAACACAGGAACTTCGTGGCTCTGTCTGAGAGAGAGATCTGCTGGCTTTTAGCAATCGCTGCCCTTACTTGAGGACATGCATTACTTTATGGTCGTCTCTTTCTTTTGTAGTCTAGATGTGCTGCTGCCATTAATGTGATGGGGGATGTGCGGCAGCTCCTTCATCACGTCATAAGGTGGTAGGCTGCACCAGAGACTGACTTACAGGGAGCTATGTCCCCTTTGATAAATTCACATCTCATACACCTATGGATGTGCTAGAATAGATTATTTGGTATGTATTCTGTACAGGAATTTTGTATCATTCCTATTTCTTGTGGCTCTCGGTTGATCCTTCAGAGATGTCGATTGTGAGTTTATGATAAATAAAATTAGAAAGTAGTCTTATACCACAATTCAGGGGCCAGTTAATTGGATTTATGTAGGCCACTATTTTCTAAAGTAAAGGAAAAAACCCACCTACATCCATCTTTTCTGTAGGTTGCAAAGGAATACAAAATTGGCATATTTCCTTTCCTAATTTCCTGTCTAATTTCTTAGGTTGCAAAACCTGTGCCTTTGGGAAGAACAGGTAAAGGTAAAAGTGTACAAGAGGCAGATCTTGGTCAGTATAACTGTTCTTCTATCACTACACTGAATAATCAACCCAAAATTGTGAAGAAACATGCTTTAACAAAAGATAAGGTAAGAACTTAAATACACTAACCAATCATCTGGAGTTTATTCTGAGGTTTCTAGGGCTACAGGGGTGGGAATTTTGACACCTATCAATGGGGGGCTTTTTTGTATACATATAGCTGACATAGACTTGTTTTAAAATATTTAGGTCATTATTAGTGTGAGAAAGGACAGTCATGGTGAACCACTTAGTTTTCAGTTACAGTGTTTCATTTGTAAGGAAAAAAAATAATCTGCAAGTTAGTGTCAATTCATGTTGCTCTTGGTTTTGTTGACTGCTTTTCTTTTGGTGTCCTCTTTGTTTCTGGTTGCAATCACAAGAACTGCAATGCTGGCTAAGAGAGCAGGCACGTCTGCGTTAGTGCCGTCCAAGGGATTAGGTGGCAGCAGAGCCTTACCGTCCATATAGGGCTATGTGGCCAGTTAGAATCTGTACTAGGAGAGACATGGAAAAATAGTGTGAATAATAGCGTTAATACTGATACATGCAAACACAATTACTGAAATGTTTTCAAAATTAAGAAAATAAAGTATGGATTCAATAAACTAGACTAGACAGACTAATATAAAGGAAGCAACAACTCTGCTTTCAATAGAATGGACAAAGTGACCTATGAAGTATGTCTGTGTAATTGGTGAGCTTTGTGATTCTCTGCTCCCCCTCCATCTTTTCAGACACGTATTTATCATTATTTTAGTATTTTTTAAAAATTATTTTCAGTGTAATATATCTGTTCTGTAGTAAACCTTCTAATTCAAAACAAACAATTGTTGAATTCAGTCAGTGTTTGTTGATATTCTGTGGCTTCAGTTCATCAGTTTGTAAGTTTGCTTGTGAAAATGGAGGTGTCCCATGGGTGGTTTTGTAGGTAACAGAGTACCTGAACACTCCTTGTTAGGCTTTTCTCCTGAAATGGGGAGCTTTACAATTTTAAGAATTTTTTGACTGCTGTTTGCATAATACCCCTAAACACTAACAGGAATTTCAGGCAAGTTCTTCTCACTTTTCTCTATTTATAAGGCAAACAGGCTTAACTGAGACAAAAAATGGTCCTAATGGAAAACAGTGTTTGTGGTTTCTAATGATTTTTATTAGGATTTTTTTTTTTTGCTAAAATGTTCACTTGCTTATAAGTTTAAGGACTTGAATTCTGAAGTTGTACATTTAATGTAAGTTTAAACCCTGTTTAAGAAAATATTCAGGAATATTTTTTGTCTTTCACATGGACTTCATTTGGACTTAAGTTCTTGCTTTAAGTTTAAAACTGAATATGTGCTTGAGGATTCTTCATTGATTGAGTCTATGGTATATATTTAAGAGAGAGACTGAACAAAGTTCAGTGCCTGCAAGTTAGGCAGTTACCTGTAGTGCCTTAGCATACACATGACCTGGAGTGGGATCCAAAACACAAACAGTCCAGAAACCCTCTCTACCAAAGGAGAAGCTACCTAATAGTCATTAGGAAATACTAAACCCAAAGCCCTGTCTCAGGTTACACCCTTGTTGCAGCTTAGGCACATGATCAAGTGTGCAGAAGGGTATTTCCCTCCACTTAGGATCCTGTGAAAGTTAGTTTCTGTAGTTCGTTCTGTGAAAGCACTGATGTGAGCTTAACTCGTGCTGTGTGTCTGTTTGTTTAAAGGTACTTTATTAATGCCAGGAAGTGGAAGATCCAAGTGCAGGGCTCCTGAAGCTCAGAGGGAATTACGAGCCTTATTTTAGGAACGTGCCTAGACTACAGCTTATGAGGTCATGGCAATTTTAGATTCTTGTACCTGGTATCTGAGTGAGTCCTACTGAAAGGGTCTGTGCCTTGTTGGGGACCATAAAAACTCTCCTGAATCAGGTCCTAACACACCAAATACATGTGAATAAAAAATGTAACTGAATAACCATATAAAAGACTGATAGGAGAAGAGAATGAGACAGAAGTAGAAAAAGGACATGTGGTAGAAACAAAGGAAAGGACAGGAAGAAGGATGTACAGACACTGTTATAGAAGAAAAGGCCTAAAAACCTCAAACTGTTGAGGTGAATGGAAAGATTCCCACTGGCATCACTGGAATTTTGATCCAACTCAGAAAAAGGAAAAAGCAAAGGGGAAGGAAAGTTGCTCATTTCTTTTGGAAAGCAGCCAAACAAAAGAAAGAAAAGAATCATGAACGTTTATAAATTACCTAAAATTATGACAGCTTTGGTTTTAATCTATAGGAGTAGTTTTCTGTGGCAGCAAAGTTTTTTTTTCTTCTTGCAATCTTGATAAAATAAAAAAAAATCATCTTCAGATAACATACAAATTAGCAAACATACTACTAGGGATGCTTTATTTAATTCTAAGACAACTGCCTACAAAGTGAGTTGAATTTTTTCTGGAGCTGCTCATCAGCTAAGGCCTCTGATGGGAGGCTAAGGGACTAGCTTAAACTTGAGGACCTCTTAGAAGCCTGTTAGATTAAGTGACTACCACTTGAAATGTGCCATCCACAGCTGTTACAAAGTGAATGTAATTAGTTGTAATTAGTTGTGGGAAGTATTGATCTCATAGTAAGTATAATGCTCTTAGCTGACTGGGGTGTAGGTTTCTAATCCTAAATTGGTTTAAAAAGATCTTAAGGAAATCAGCTAGCTTAAACATGTGAGAGAGAGAAAGAATATAAAATAATAGGTTTAATTTGCTTTGAATTTGTCCTGTTTCAAAAGCTATGCTAGATCACAGATCTGTTTTCTGTTTCTCCCCTATATTACTGAAATAATAATGCCATAATTTACAGAATCAATTGAACCAGGAAAGACGGCTTGCCAGAAAAGCTTCCTCTAATGAAGAAGAAAGAAGTCCTGTTATCATGCAGGAAAAAACCAAAAAGCTTGAGCTGGAAGGTAGCTCTGGTGTCCTGTACTCCAAAGACACAGCTGCTGACTCCGCTGTAAATGGAAGTCAGACGGATGGCAGTGAGAAGGAAGCCAGCCGCTCTGAAAGCAGCTTTGATGCAGACAGTGAAGCCTCAGAAAGCGAAAGTGCTTCTAAGCAAAAAGCTTTCAGCCTGTCCACCAACACGTCTGGTTTGCACGTCAACCACATAAATGTTAAAATGCCGCACAACAAACCAAGTGATAGTAATGAAGAGATGATTTCCAGTGCCATATCCAAACTCAGCTTCTGTGATACTATAAATGGAGATAAAAAATCAAGCCGTGGAGATCCGGCAGTAGGTTTATCGAATAATTCCATGTTCTCAGTAGACAAATCCCCGCTCTCCCAAAACCCTCAAAATGCTTTCCAGACGCTTTCCCAAAGCTACATAACTAGCTCAAAGGAATGTTCTGTTCAGTCCTGCCTTTACCAGTTCACCTCTGTAGAGCTCCTAATGGGGAACAACAAGCTTTTATGTGAGAGCTGCACAGAAAGGAAACAGAAGTATCAGAAGAGAACCAACTCCACAGGTACAGTGCTTCTATCTGCCTGGACACTTTACAAAACCGCCTGTCAAAACCTGCGCACTCGCTGCGGTTTCATTGCTCCAGCATGGGCCTCCCCCTTGTGGTTAAGTAGCAAATGTCTCCCCAGGCAGAACTTCCTTGTAACAACTTAAAACTTCATCCTGCAAAGGCAACAAGACTAAATTTCATATTAGAACATAATCGTGGATGTAACTTAGAATTTATTTTGCATCTCTTCTGTATTTTATCTAAGATAAGTAATTTAAAGATGACCATAAACTGAATAGGCGCCTCATTCGATACTAATCTTTGCTGCTGTTTCTGTTCTTTACAATCCTAGAAGCTTTGAAATAAATGCTGTAATATTCAGCTCTAGCAACTTACATACTCAGGGAAGTAATGTAATTAAGTATATAAGAGGGGCAAAAAAAGACACTTGTAATGAAGAGGGAAAAAAAAATGCAAAGATTTGTAAGAAGAACTACCTTCTTAAGACAATGTTTTCCTCAATGCTTGTATAGCCCAAGCAGACCATTAGGGTTCACTCAGTAAGAAAAGCAATTTAAATCTAATGAAAAATAAACCTTTAAAAAGGACTGGAGGATTTTCTTTTGATGTATAGTAATTCAGAAGGATAAAAAAATAAAGCTCTTCTGAGTATTTGTAAATAAAATATAAAGGGAAGTCTTACAGTAACAAAAAATTGCCCATTTGCTGTGCATTTATAGATAACTGGAGAGATACAAGTTAAGCATGAGTAAATTAAAAAAAATTAATCTAAAAATAGTATTTTGTAATCATTCATTTATCATTATTGGACTGAGAGTTAAGTGCTATATAAATATTACTTTGGTTCCATGCACACAGTGAAAAATCAAAAAGGAAAATCAGTTCACAGCTAATCATTATTAATTCCTTCTAAAAAAGATTTAAGAAGTCACCTACTTTTACATGAAATGCTCCATTCTACCTCAAATGAAATATTTTCCTTTGAATATGTGTAAAACCAGTAAATTATTTTTTTCAGAAAAAAAAAATGCTGGTGGCACGTTTCCTTTTACTGTATAGCTAACCACAGAGCTACTTTTGGTAAAAGCCAAGGGTTCAATTCCTGGTTCTGCACCGCAGGGGGACTGGAGTCCACATATCCCAATCCTGTGTGCTGAAGCCAGCAGGTTATGAGGCACCCTGAAGTAGATACCCCTCCTCAGACCTCTCTTAAATAAGCCCAAAGTATGTAGTCATTCAGAAAGAACTGAAGAATGGAAAATTAATCTCTATGTCACTGGTTAGGACATTAGCATAGATAGACAGAGACCTGCGTCTTCCATTTCTTGTTCCAGTGATCATCCATTTATTCCAGGTGAAATGGCATTCACAGGAAAGTTGGGTGCTATAGTAAAAGACGATGTAGGTATCTCAGTGTGCAAGCTGACTTAGATAGTGTATGTGCTTCCAACTTTTGATCTGATTTGCAAAGGACAGGCTAAAATAATGCTCAGATTTGGCAGATTATGTTTATTAAAAATGAGAAAAATGAGAAAATATTTTTCTGTTACTCCACAAAATTTCTCTTGCATTTTACATAACATGTACAAAATCATTGCAACATAGATCTATTCTGTCAGATGTTTAAAAAATACCTAAATTCTGTGTGGCTGCCTTCACTTTACAAATTATTTTGATATTCATAAATACAGAAAAGAAAACAGAAGGTGTTTACACAAATGCTCGGAAACAGCTGCTGATTTCTTCAGTTCCTGCTATTCTTATTCTCCATCTGAAAAGATTCCACCAGGTAAAAGGCCAAAACCCTCTTGTATATTCCTCTGCCCCATGGGTGGACACGCAATTCTTTAAGTGTTATTGTGCATACTGATACTTGCTTTTTATATGGAGAACTGGTAGAACCACTATTTGAAACAGGCATATGGGTTTTTTTGACTGTCTGCTACCTTCAGAGTGCATTTTGCCGTTCAGATGTATCCAGGGAAACCTCTTACGTGTCCATCATGCTTATGTGTAGTAGGCACTGTATTGAAAACATAACAAAGAACGTTTAAATCAGTTACAATCTTATTCTTGGTTTTGGTTTATTTCAATGTACAGTAATACACCTTAGCTTTAAAAAGCTTTCTAGTAAAAATACTTATTTTACAGTCTTTTTTTTCCTTTTCTTTTGAAGGCTGGTTTGAGTCTACGGAAAGTGAATAGGCATGTGGATTTCCCACTGATTTTAGACTTAGCACCATTTTGTGCTGCATCTTGCAAGGTACCCATTCCAAATCTTTATTTTTATTGTACTTCAACAGTTGTTGTCCTGAGCACAAGTTAAACTGGATTGATGCCGCTGCTGCAAGATGATGATGATGATGATTATTCTTTCCTTTCCTAGAGAAATTATAGAGTGAATGTTTTCAAGTAGTATCCTGAGATCAGAATTGTAACTAACTGAAATTCCATTCATATCAAGAGTATCACGGATGTTAACTAGTATTAGTTAAGATATGGTGCCCTGATGGCGTTAGTCTATCTAACAGCATTAAGGACAAGTATTGCTGCTTCCATGGTAACTAAATTAAATTAATAGACTATTGAGTATTTTTAATAGATGTATTTCACTATTGGAAATGCTGTAGATGTCTGTTTGCTTCTTTTAAAGTAATACTATTGATAGCTAGTTAAGATATCTGTAAAATTCATCGTGAAATTATTTCTCTTTGTTTTCTGTGTTTCTGGGAATGCAGAATGTGACGGATGGTGCAAGAGTGCTATATAGTCTTTATGGAATAGTGGAGCACAGTGGGTCAATGAGAGGTGGTCATTATGCAGCGTATGTGAAAGTCAGGACACCCTCCAAGAAATTACTAGAGCATATTTCTACCACTAAAAATGTTCTGGGTATGTACAAACAGAGCCTCCTTTCTCTGTAAGTAAAACCAAAAGCAACCACTGGCTACAGCTCCTTATCCTTAAGGGGATTTATAGCAAATAATTGTTTTAGCTCAGAATATTCTTTTATTTTTAGGGCCAGAATATTATGCTATTTTTTTGCTGTTACACCCAGTGCATGACCTACTTCTGTATTAACCCCATGTAGAGCTGAGTGACTAATGGAATCTTGGTTCAGTTATTAAACAGAGAATTGATGGAAAACTCTCCTCTCTTTCCTAGTCAAAATAATATATCCAGATGAATAGTTGTGCCCCGTAAAATGTAATTATTTGGCGTATTTGAAAATGTTCTAGTACAACAGCTGAATCCATGACAATTAAAATTAAATTTTCTGTATATTTGAGCATTTTACATATCGTAGGATTGGAATTCTTTTAATGCTTAAAAATCTGGATTACTCTGGTTTAATGTGAACAGCAAGAAACTTTTTCATGGACGACACGAGCTTTGCTGTAGGGTTTCTGTTGGTATCTTGAAAACAATACACTAGTTCTTATTAATATGTTTTGGATATGCAGAATAAAATAATATTCTAGGATAGAAACTGTTAGTGAATGATTTGTGGAGGCAACAGTGTTGAGCTGTCAGAGTAAGGTAAATATATTTACTGTTTCCCTTCATGGGGGGAGTGAGAACCAAGCACTATGCCGTCTATCCTGTGGAGTGTCACTTTGCATTTGAAGCTCACTTCCCAAAAGGAGAAGTTTTTGTATTATTTTTGAAATCAAAGTCTCCCTCAGTCTTATGCTTCCCTTGCAATGATTATTAGAACAGATTAGATCTTTTTGTGTTCTTAATTTCACACTGGTCCACTGGTTGGCTTTTGAAATATGATTTTTTTTTCTATGTCAAAACTGGTTGTGAGCTAGTATAACTTACTGTTAGAACCCAGCAAGCTGTACTTGAAATGTCTTAGGCTTTTTGAAAAAATATGAAAAAAGTGATGGCAGTGTACATTTTTAAGCACTGTCTTCCACCAGTTTCTCTTCCAGTACTCTTTGACATGTAAGTTTCAAACTACAAATATTGGACTGCATCTAAGTTATGAGTTATTCTTGTGGGTTAGAAGCTTCTCTTACTTTTTGAAATATCCACTGTATTTGTTTGATGATGATGTGAAAGACAAGAAATAATTTATTTTGCTTTTGCATTTCAGGTTTAAAAGAAGCCATGGGAGCATCAGGAGGACAGTGGGTGTATGTTAGTGATGCCCATGTTCAGATGGTTCCAGAATCAAGAGTACTAAATGCACAAGCATATCTACTTTTTTATGAAAGATTATTATATTAATTCTCAGCAACTTAATTTAAAATATGTTAGTGGTTATTTAGTTTATCTTATTTAAAGCTGCAGTGGTAAGAGTACCTGTAAATATTGTGCCTTTATCTCGTAGAGAATTTATCGTATGTTGACTCTGAAGTTCAGTCAAGCTATTACAAATATCTGAACGGTTCTCTTAAAAGTATGCACTTTGCCAAATATTTAAAATTCCTGGATTCATTAAAATACAGTACCATTAGAATGTAAGATGATGTCCTATCCTACTGAGGTCTATGGAAAGTTTGTTTTTTATTTTAATAAAGATAAGCTTTCACCCATAGTTTTACAACAGTTGAGAATAAAAATACTGATAGTGTTAAGTGCCTGGATTTGCTGGTGTACAGTAACAATATAAAGTATTTCAACTTTTTGTGATCTAGTTTAGATCCTTCCCATCACTGGGTTGGATGTCAGCTGTCAAGATTTCTGCAAACAAGAACCTGTCAAATCGTGTCGCTTCCACATGTAGTAATTGGAAAGCACAGTGCTTCCAGAATGGAGTAACAACAGCTGTCTCTGGGTGCTGCTGCAGTGCACTTTCCCAAAAGAGATGGGAATAGATTAGGAAAACATGGCTTCCATAAAGTGACAGTGAATCCTCAGATACCTGGCCAGTACCCTTTCAGCTGTCTCCAACTGGCACTGGTATAGCAATGTACTCCTGTTCCAATATAAATATATACTTGTTGTGCATATGTATATCCTTGGATATATACACACACACACGTGTGTGTGTGGACACCACAAATCCATGAATATATATTGTCATTTTACCTACTAGGAAAAAGAATTGCAAATACTTCTGTATTTAGTAAATTTTCAACTTCATAATTATGAGAATGTACAGCATATAAGCTTGGTATGAATATGTATGGAGTTTAAGTGTAACTAGATAATTCTGTTACTTTTGGTTCTAAACATGAATTTGTTTATCTGTTCCTGAATACTTTTCTCACAGGAATAATAAACTATAAATTATTTTTGCACTGTGTGTGTGAGTTGGACAGTAAATGATTACTTTTGCCCTCTGATAAAATGTCTGGACTTCCCTTTGCCATCAGTGGAGGACAGCAGGTGTCCCGGTGGTAGAACTTTTTTCTGTACCCTGGTGGCAGAACTTTCTTCTGTATCCTGTTTGACTGCCCTGTTTTGAGTTGTTACTTCTTTTGGTAATTTCTCATTTCCATCTTAGTAATAGATACATTTTAAGGTCAGAATCTGATGACTACTTTGAAGCTATGTGGTAATTAATTTATTTAATAAGCAGTTACTTAAATACAGATGACTTCTCTAACAGTTCCATCCTGTCCAACTTGCTCTTTGGTAAAGAAAAGACTATGTTTATTTCTGCTTACTGTTTTCTTTTATGGAAAGGTTTTTTGGTGGAAAAAAAATGCTATCCCTATTACTATCTCTACCATGTATTGTCATACCTACTTGCATGACTTTCCTATTCTCTAGTTCCATTTCAGAGCTTCATCCCACTTGCATTCATTCTTTTGCATAAGAAAATAGCAAAACCTGCCGTAGTTGCCTTTGCTCAAACTGAGGAGGTATATTTTATAGTCATATTACTTGTATGTACTTGTGCAGGCAGTAAGGATTGTTAGGCGATAAAACTGATTGTCATAACAGAGTGAGACCCTGGTTGCACAGGATTTTATTTTCCAAAGGAAAACTCCTTTGTTTAGGTCAAAATCAGGCTATGTGTTTTGGCCAATGCAATAATTTTTTCCCTCCACAGATTAAAATTGTCTCAGTCTACTCAAAAGTAGTAAAACTCAGAGAAACCAAGCAGTCAACTTTAGCCATCTGTATTCTAACTAAACACATCTTAACCTGAGTCTACACTAAGAAAGAAAGAAAGAAAAAAAATGTTTAGACTAGAGTTGGTAAAAATACACTAAGTCTTTTTTACCTCCTTACCTTCCCATACCCTTCATCCAGCTACACCCACCTCCTCCCTCTTTGCATATAGCTTATCAAAACTCAGAATTAGTTCTGGGCAAAAGTCACAGCAAATACCAACTAAGTTACAGAAGTGAAACACAGTCGTGCTAGGAGACCACAGATGGAGTGTATTTCATCCACCTTAAAGCAGACAGACTGACTAGATGAGGCCTGAAGTTCCTAGTTTTGCTGACTTCTGTAAAACTACTGAAGTACCTATATTAACTTCCTACTTTTTAGCCTAGAACTGCCTCCCTAGAGTACAAAACTAGGACAGAAACAGAACAAGGTTCTTAACCTGTTAATTCTTACTTTAGTGCTATTTTCGGGAAACTCTTGAGGTGGTCTTCACTTCTCTTTAACCAGAGTTCACACTTCACACACTGTTTGGCCCACTGAAATCTTCCCAAGTGGACATACTGACTAGGATCCCATGAAAGACACTGGCAGGATTATTTCCTCATTAACAGCCAGGGAACATTTCCTTGCTATTAAGGTATTTTATAGAACATGGAGAGAAAATGGCGTGAAAAAAGCCAACGTCTTTATTTAAGACAGCCATCATTGTTGCTCCTGGATGAGGCTTCCTGAGTTGAAATAAAAAGCAGTGTTAGCAGCAACTCCAGGAAGTTCAGAGTCAGGAACAGGTATGAAAATATTTTAGAGTGAAACATTCTCTAAAAATGAGGGCAACAGGTGAAGTTACACGTTTAGAATGAACAAATGATGACTAACATGAGACATCGTATACCATTTTAGATGCAAGTCACCCTTAGTGTGTCCTTTTGATTGTACATAAATATGCATACTGAAGACTTGTTATAGTTTCTTATCAGGAATTGCAAGACGGGGCGAGAGCATTCCAGGAAAATGGGTGTACATCCTATAGTTCCTAAAATGTTAAACGTGACTCTCGAGGCTATTTGCCAAGTCTAGGAACTTGCAGTTTCCTGCAACTGCCAGATGCGTGCATGCTATTGAAAAGCTATGTGTTTTCAGAACTTAACTGAAAGGCTCTCAAGTTTAAGACTCTCCTTAAAATATCTTCTGTTTCCAGACAAAAAATCTTTTCAGGCTTACAGCATCTACTCTTCATACAGCTACACCATACCTTTGTCGTACCCCCACCACCCTGAGAAAGTGCAGTAGCCTGCTTTTTCATGTGGAATAGCTTACAAACGGCTTTTTCTTCATCCCACCCTTCTCAAAAGGTGCCATGGTTTAACCCCAGCCAGTACCTAAGTACCACACAGCTGCTCACTCACTCCCTGCCCTCCTCCCAGTGGGATGGGGGAGAGAATCAGGGAAGTAAAAAACAAAAAAAGGTAAAACTCGTGGGTTGAGATAAGAACAGTTTAATAGAACAGAAAGGAAGAAACTAATAATTATAACAACAATAATAAAATGACAATAATAGTAATAAAAGGATTGGAATATACAAAACAAGCGATGCACAATGCAATTGCTCACCACTCGCCAACCGATGCCCAGTCAGTTCCTGAGCAGCAATTCCCCCCCCAGCCAACTCCCCCCAGTTTATATACTGGGCATGATGTCACACAGTATGGAATATTCCTTTGGCCAGTTTGGGTCAGCTGTCCTGGCTGTGTCCCCTCCCAACTTCTTGTGCCCCTCCGGCCTTCGTGCTGGCTGGACATGAGAAGCTGAAAAATCCTTGGCTTAGTCTAAACACTACTTAGCAACAACTGACAACATCAGTGTGTTATCAACATTATTCTCATACTGAACCCAAAACATAACACTATACCAGCTACTAGGAAGAAAATCAACTCTCTCCCAGCTGAAACCAGGACACAACAGCACCACCACTGTTTTCTTCCTCAGCCTCATCTGTTCTTTATGTTTTTGGGATCTCCATAAGCCTCTGTGTCAATGTCTTTTCTTTCATCAATCCTTAACCATAACATGATGTTTCCTAGTCCCATCAACTAGCAAAACTTTTCCCGGAAGAGCTACTGTAACTATAGTCTTGCCTCTCCCTACCACCACACTGGCTCTACCCTACAGACTGCAATACAGGTATCTGAGAAAAGCTGTGACTCCTGAGCAGCTCTCTGCTGACCAGTCACAAGACAGTGCCTTTAGAACAATGAGAAAGAAAGCAAAGTAAACAGTTCCTCACTCTTCAGTAAGTAAACCTAAATTATGAGAAGTACTTGATTTGCATATGGACAACTGGAAACTGCTACAAAAGTTTCCCCAGAGCAGAGGCATTAACAAAGACGGCTAAGGAGTTAGTCCAGATTATAGAGTCTTTCTCCTCAGAAAGAACTTATGTTATCTTTAGATTTATATACCATTTATGCTGAATACAGCAAAAAGTGATGAGGAGATTTATAATACTAACCTATCTACACCAATACCTGTACAGACATCATGTTTGTATGTCTGTTCTCCTAAGAGAGGGCTATAAACACTTAATGGTGAAGTAAAACCAAACAAAAAACCAAACCCTCAACTTCTCTGCCAGAAATGCATACACTGTAATCATCTTTGTTTAGCAAATGAAATCCATGCAGTCTGCCAAACCTTCTGCCCCCCATTCCCATCTACACTGTCTGTGTGTATCAATGAACTGCTCCTGCTCATGCATTTCAAGTGGTAGCAGGTAAGAGTGGTTTATAAATTCATTAAAAAAGGCTGAAATGTCTTAACTTTACCGTTTACTTCTCTTTGGACTTTTTTTTTTATACTAACACAAACTGAATCATAAATGGACATGAAATTAATGCATCTGCGTTCTCAACCCATTACAAAAATCTTATTTGAACATATTAGGAACAAACTAAGATTTGGAAAGGAATAATTTCTTGAGAGGAAACTTTAAGATGTATTAAAATGGGAACAAAGCATTTGAATACAAATCTTGTGTTAGCAAAAATTAGCAAATCCAAAAGTGGTAGCATACTTCACAAAACAGCTTCACAGCAGCCCTGCTTTTATATTCCTCAGTTTTCATCAGCTGGAAACTTTTTTGCTGTGCCCTGTATACATCAATGCATTTGTACAAAGATTTATGTATCTATGTGAAAGAGATGCCACATATTTTCAGAACCATTTCAGTCTAACTATTTTAGAATGGATTATTTTTGCTTCTGTATTTACTGTGTCCTAGGATGTCATTTTGCCAGCTGTTTTAGCTGTTTTTACCTCTCCCGTGGTGTATAAATAAACTGCAGAAAGAGTGGGAAAATGATTATTCAAAATGATTAAAAATATTTTTTTTGTAAACTAAGATTATAAAAATATATTTTCAGACCAAAGCCTGTTAGAGCAAGTCAAAACACTTCCTTTGCACAACATTAAATAAAACATCTAAGTGAATTTATTTGTTATAATAAATATATAATTGCAATGCATTGTAACTACTTGGTATATATTCCATTTATATAAAGTTATAAATACTTCTGTCTTCATTGATATCAGTAGAAAAACTATTTTTTTAAGTGTCAAGAATGTTTCTTACATCTACTGCAGCTTCCAATATTTTTCCAGTTCAAAATAAAAAGGTGCACTACTGCTTTTAAAAGAAAACAGAAAAGCATTTATTTCGAGTAGGTTTATGACTTCTTAATGCTTACCTCATTGCTTTGCTAGGTTAGTTTTTTGTTTTTGAGCTATGTAACCTGGCGATCATTACAGTGAACTCTGTAATGAAACCACCATGTCAATGGCAGCCATTCCCTATTTAGCCATTTCACAAAGTTGAGTTCTGATTCTACTGTCATTTATACATGGGGATAATCCCCAATATGTTCATATATGCTTACACTTATACAAAAGACAATCCAAGTAATCAAAAAAACCCATTGCTAAGTCTAAAATACTTGTGAGCAATAAATCAAGCATGTTAAAAGCTTCATCTTGTTTTAATTTGTTTACTTCTTTCATCTGTTTGAACTAATAGTCTAACCCTACTCTGCAGGTACTTAAATAACAAATATTTTTAGAATTTTACTACAGTACTGATACATTGTACACTTTTTTTGTAGGTTTCTAATTCCAAATATTACTGAGTAAACAGGGCTTTAAACACAGACTGTGTTTAAAAAACAAGTCTGATCAGTTTTCCAATCTATCCTAAGTGCTTTAAGAAGTTTCTTAGAATAAAGCTGCCATTTGTCTTCTATTCATTTGTCTTTTCACCTATGTTATATTATTTGACAAATGTATAAATAAAACATCCAACCATTTGGAAAACTATATTGTTTAAATATAAGCTCTATGTTGTACAATTGACTTCACAAAGCTTCCATTTTTTTCCCAACTTAAGAGTGAATATTTTTTTCCTTTCGTCTTGCATCACAACTTCACTGCACTTGGAGGAGCTACCCAGAGATGAGTCCATATCCTTGAACACTTACGCTACACCACTTGTTTCCCCCTGCCTTACCATCTGTGGCATAGGTCACAGATCAAGAGACCGTTTGTTCCCTTTACAAGAACCGTGTTCTGTAATTTTGTGATAAGACCAGGACCAAGAGTGGGTCCCCCTCACATCCCCAGTTTCAGTAGCAGCTTAAAGCTTGCCCATCCAGAAGTACCACTCCAGGGTTCCAGCTGTGTGTCAGTCAGCACTGGACAGACTTAAAACTTCCAGAACACTTCTGTCCATGGAAAGCATTCTTGGTCCAGCCATTCCTTGTGACACAAAGACGGAAAAATCTAGAACCCTTCAGTTAATAGTAATATGTAGCGTAAGTGGCACCAACAAATCTTACAACAAAATCATTACATGAAGTAAAGCACAAGTTTCTTGAAGCTTTCAATTTTCTATAGATTTATAAAAGTTAATTTATTCTGTTACTCCATGTGGGCATTGGTGTTACTTTATCCGATGATCAAAGAGATTACAGATGTTTTGGGCATTTACATCAGGTGACGCTAAAAGAAGGAAAGGCAGTGATCACAGCGGCAAGTAACGTGCTAGCTAATGAAAAATCTCTGTTCCTCAAAAAGCGACGCAACCGATAAGCCCTCGCCTACAGAATCAACCCCAACGTCGACACAAGAAGAGCTATTTACCAGGGGTGATTTGGGTTTATCTTCATACACTGGGACACAGTGATAATTTCAAGGTAAATCTCACGATAACTTAAAAGTTGATTTGGGTATTCTGAATAAACCACTGAAAGAACTGTCCTGCTCCAGGAACGCTCCGGACAGGCACAGACTGACCTGACTGACTTAGAACGCCGACAGCCCGCAGCTCTGCGGCGTGTAAGTTACCTGCCCCTATCTCAGGGCAGGGCCATCGCCGGGAGCTGCATCCCCCACACGAAGCGGCTCCGGACGCCTCACGCAGGCGCCGCCCTCCGCGCTGCAACCACGGGCCGCGCTCCCTGACTAGCGCTTACCTGTGGAGGCCGCAGGGCTGACGCGCTTCCTTCCCGCCGCTCTCCTCGCACCGACGCGTGCAGGCGGGAAGGTGAATCCCGGTTGCTTCCCCCCGCTCCCAGCCGCGGGAGGCCTCGGGGGCGTCCCGCGCTGATGAGGCGACGCGGGCCGAGGGAGGGAGGGCCCTCCCTCGCCGGCGGCACACGCCGGCCGGGCCGGGGCCCCGCCG
>NW_010972820.1:3326980-3358705 GCF_000737465.1 Haliaeetus leucocephalus | reverse complement strand
GGGCCCGGGGCCGCGGGTGCTGTGGGCCCGGCGGGGTGGCCGGAGGAGGACGGCGAGGAGCGCCCGCGAGCAGGCCCTGGACCTGCCGGAGGAAGGCCGCTGGCGGCTGGGAGCGGAACGGCCCGCGGGCCGCCGGGGAGAGCGTCTGCTCGGTAGCCTGGTTAGGAGGCGACACGCGCGCCAGGGGTCGGCGGTTGACCGTGCCGACAGCCTGGCTCCCGCAGGCGAAATGCGTTTGTGGAATGTTTGTGCTGTTTCGTGGCTATTCCCACGAGGTCGTTCCACTGGAGGGCTCCAGAGAACGAAAATTGACAGTATCGTCACACGTAGCAACGTTTGTAAGGTACCCGACCCCGGTTCGGTAGCTTGGCAAATAAATGCAGGGGGTTTCTAAATTGATCCTTGAACAGGCTGCCGGTTTGCAAGCCTTTTTGCATTAAGCACTTATCCACACAGATTCTCAGTACTTTTTTAGACAATCCCACAAAGTTCGGCGTTGGACTAAACCTGGATGGGATGTGCTAGGCTTTGCAGTTAAGGATGGGGCCACAGAAACGATCAGAGCGGTGGAACGCCTCTCCCGCGAAGGAAGGCTGAGAGAGCCGGGGTTGCTCAGCCTGGAGAAGAGAGGGCTCTGGGGAGACCTTACTGCAGCCTCACAGTGTTTAGAGGGGGCTCAAGAAAGGTGGAGAAAGACTTGTTACCAGGGCCTGTAGTGGCAGGACAAGGGGCAACCATTTTAAACTGAAAGAAGGTAGGTTTAGACTGGACATAAGGAAGAAATTTTTTATGACAAGGGTGGTGAGACATTAGGACAGGTTTCCAGAGACATTGTGGATGCCCCGTCCCTGGAAGTGTTCAAGGCCAGGCTGGACAGAGCTTTGAGAGACCTCGTCTAGTGCAAGATGTCCCTGCCTGCAGCAGGGGAGTTGAACTGATGGTCTCTTAAGGTCCCTTCCAACCCAAACCATTGGACGATGTGCTACCCCAACTGAAATGTACCAATTTTCTGAAACAAATTACTGTAAGAGTATACAGCCACCTTGGTGGTTGTTTATTTCTTCTCTTACAGCCATGCCTATAAATGTATGCAAACAATCTTTACTGAAAGGTGTGGGATACAGGGAGCGAGGGATGCTCTAAAGGATTTGTTCTAAGGCAAAGGGTCAGCCACCTTTTAAAGATGAGGAGTGGTGGTCTTCGAAGTATAAGGCATGTCTACCAGCAGACAATATTCAGGCATCATTTTCCAAAGACAGGGTTACAAATAACAGTCCAGTCCAGCTGAACAGCTGTGTTGTGTAGGAGTCAGAAACCTCTTTCGAATTGTAAAGTCAGGCCGTGCTGTGAGAGATGGTGCCTCTGACAGAGGTGACAGATGCAGCGGCTCCCCCTGATTGTAGAATGCAGGGGGAATGAGGAGTCTCAGCTTTGTCCAGGGACAAGCTGCTAGCATTACTAAGAATTCAGTGGCAAATCAGATGGCTAGCTACTGATTTTTAATTTGTCTGGGGCAGCAGCAAACCTTGTGTCATCTCTGCTGTCATGCCATTATGAGACTTCCTGTATTGTCTTTGTCACATGTGACATGCAAACTCCTGTCCTTAAAAGAGTGGTTCCTCCACTTTTGGCCTCAGAGGTATTGCAGGGCTGAAGAGTCCACAAATTTAGCGCAGTTGCACAATTTTTTAGTGGACAACTCACCATATAACCTGTAGTGGTAGAGAGGAGTCTTAACCGTGTTTGATTTTCAGCTAGGTGCAGGATTATGGAAAGGTATTCTGGAGACAGGAGTGTTCAGTCTCCCTTCTTTTCATGACTGAGGTACGTGATTATCGTAAGTCTGCCTTTGGCAAAAAATAGTACTGTGGGTAGGTTTTATTAAACATTCTTACTTTCATTACTAGCTGATCTCTCTTCCTTAAGTGATAACTGTATTTATAATTGAGGGTAATATCAGCTCATGAACAGCGAGGAATAGCAGTTTGTTTATTTATTTATTGGTACTATTAATTTTTTGTGCAGAGCATGTTCATGAAGGAGGAAGTGGCAGATGGACAGTCCAGAAAAAAAATAATGCTGCCTTAAATGGCTAATTGAAAATCTGTCATCAGGTCTTCTAGTGGAATGATACGTGCAAAAAATAATCAGATCAGACTTTTTTTTTTCCTCCCCAAACCCAATAGATTTTTTGACTCAAACTATTTAAGTTACTGTGATGTTTCTGTGATAGTTAATGTTTTAGCAGTGGTTTTGGTGCTTTATGATAATCAAAGCATGTGTTTGTCCTTAATGTCTTCAAAATACAAAAAATAAGCGATACCTGAGTTGCCAATATCTGGTCCTTTTGTTCTTTTAAAAGGGTTGGCTTCAGCTCAGTGGATATGTGGATTTAAGTTTAAAATAACAGACCTTGGAAGCTACACTGCTTGAATGACTCACTGAAGAAGTTTTCATAGTACTTTTTTTTTTTTTTTTTTTCTCTTCTCTATTTGGCCTTTGTTCAGCCTACTTCATCTTGGTAGCACTGTAAATATTAGTCAGACATGCTGACGTGTGAACCAGGTTCTGGATAACTTTGTAGATACTGAACAAGCTGTTTTCTTCAGTTCTTTTTCTGGTTCTGTATTTTGGATCTTGGTTACTCATTTGGAAAGCCTCTGTTCTTCAATCTGAGAAAGAATAGTTCTTATACTAAAAAATGCACTGGTGTAACTGAAGTTGACTTCCAGCATTGTAGTGATACACAACTGTAAATGGGCTGGAAGAATTTTACACTTCTTTTTTTGACTGGACATCTTGCTAACAGATCCCAGCAATCACATTGGTGTAGCTTCTGGTTCTCAGAAAAGATGTGTAGTATCTGGGCATTAAATACCTGCAACAACTGAGGGTGATGCTCTAGGTGATGTACAGACGTCTTTGACCAACTGAAAGTGGGATGGGTGAAACAGAGTAGCAGTCAAGACAGTTATTTTAACTTTTTTTTCTGATTTATTGGAAACAACTTACTCCACAAATGTTTCATTTTCTGATCAGGAGCTGAGTATAATGTAGTAGTAAATACTCATTTTCCCAAATAAAATGGAAGCTGGTATGTTTTTGTCTGAGTGATGGTATGCATTTGTTCTGACTCTGAGTGAATGTGTGTCTGCAGCCATTCTGTAGTAACTCCTAGAGTTCATTCCTATGCAGGTGCATAGGGTGCAGTGTTTTTCCATACTCCCAGATCTTTGCAGCTGCAGAGGTGTTCTGACTTACCTGGGTCTCCCACATTAAGACCACCAGCTGATGTTTTTTGCCCTACCCTTTCTGCATCAAATTTTTCTTCTTGGTAGAGGGGCTCCTCTGGGTGTTTGAGACCATTTTTCCTTTGCATCTCTCTTCTCAGTCATACCTGTTGTGAACAGATTCTTACAGTAAAGTATTCTTTATTCCAGTGACACAGCCGTGGAAGCTCAGTTTACGTTTCCTTCCAGTTTGGAGTACACTGAGAGAGATATTCTTGGAGCTTACACGGTCTGTGTCCTTTATTGACTTTGGACTCCAGCTCGGTTGCATGTCGATAGTACCATGGATGAGCTACTCTGTGTAATTCCTTGGAAGAAACATGTGAACTGTTGTAGTTGTATCCCTAGAGTATTTATCCACTAGTCCTTCCAGTCTCATCAGTGATGTCTTTGCTATCGTGATCCTGATGAAGCAATAGCATAGTGGGAGGAAGGGGCGTGTGGGGGGCGGAAACAGCTCTCAAGCAACAGTGTTCAACCTGAACTCTTGGTGGCATCGGTCTGATTCCTGTCTTTCTGCTAATGGCTTTGCTCCAGGTGTTGTGAATGTGTGGTTAGATTTATCCTGTTGGCAACTGAACGCTTCCACAAAATTCATCATAAAAATTCACCATAAACCTTCAGTCACTGTGCTAAAACTTCACAGAGTCAGTATCAGCTACCTTGAGTGAAAGGAAAAGACCTTGCATTAGAACAAGGCACTTGCAGAAAAGATCAAGAGATCAGGCTGTTGATTTCAAGGACCTCTGCTTCTGAGATGTCTCCATTTTCCTTTAGGTCCATCCCCAGAGCCTAAGCCTATATGGGACAGGGAAGATCTGCCCACAGAGTATGTGGTGCTTTTAAGATCCTTCTCAAGGTGTGACGTGGATGACTCCCGGCAGCCCAAGAACTCCACAAAGAGCATCAAACAGAGACTTATATACCTTTGCTGCTTGTGTTGTCTTGAGCTCATGCCAAAAGATTACCTGGCTAATGACACTGGTTACTTAATATTAATTTGTTTCAAAAACAGTACTTGTAGTTTATTACAAACCAGGACACCTACCTCTTGGGGTCCTTCCCTTCAGCTACTCTGTAGACCTAAAGATAGTCAAAAAGTCATGGCTGCAATGGCAGGTTATCTTAGAGGAGATGGAACATCTGTTTTTTTACCTAGATATCTGACTTATAAATGGAATATCAAGAAGAGCATGTTGTCTTTAAACCCTGGGGTCCAAAGACTAACTGTGTAGGGGTTCTCAAAGTATGCATGAAGGCCTGCGATTTCAGCATCTTTATTTAAATAATGGATACTTCTTTGCTAAAATGCAATGCCTATTTGGAAGGCCTGCAAGATAAGATCTTTAGTCACCAGAAGAACTTCTGCAGCTATGTATTAGAGCTCAGATTGCAAGTAAAACTTGTCAGGCCATCTCACGTCACATATGGACCTGCCGTTCAGAGATGATGAGATGCAGAAAGGTGATGCAACAGCATCTCTTCCACATCATAAAGCACTTGATTATTGGCTCTGGTTCTGTAGGCTCCGGAATCATCTGTCATTAGTCTACCTGTCTCCAGAGTTGAATAAACCAGACTGCCAGATTGTGTCCTGGATATCTGGTCAAGTGACGTTGATGTCTGATGTAGGACTTCCTAACCTTGATCTCTTCAGCTCGTGACACAGCAGAAGGTGCCTGCTACTTTCCTCCTAGGGGCAGCCTGAGTCCTAGGCTGTCTCCTGATTTCCTGGAGTTGAGGTAATCTTGCTTCTAACAAATATCCTGTTTAATTTCATCTTCCAAAGAATACTTGGGTTTTCACTGCCAAGATATTTCACTTCCATGAATTTCCTGAGACCAGTCACTCAGAATTGCCGGATCTCTTCTTCTGCAGAAACTGTTGATGTGTAAGGTGTTCTGTGTAGTTCGGCTGCTGTGTAACATTCATGTTGGGGAGAAGCATATTGTCACAACGATGCCAGGTTCTTAGAAGGAGCAAGAAAGAGTCTGCTAGGTGTACTCATCTGGCCAACTAGGTATGGTTAGTTATCTTACTGATGCTCTTCTGGAGCTGAGTTAACTTTGTAAGTCTGTGCTTCTTCTCTTGGACGATCTGCATGATTTGGAGCAATTCAGAGTATCCATTAGCTCTATTAAATTTTATTTAGGGGCAGGTCTTTCTTAATCTTTCTGGGGGAAATTTCTTGATATTTTTCAGTTCTGCTGCAGCCAGTGTCATAAGGCATATAAGGACGATAGCATCTCCAGGATGACAAGTGGGCTTTGTCTTTTGACATTCACAGGACTGAGCCTCACTCCCTAAGACTGCTCCGCTCCATTGCTGAGAGGTCTGAGCATAGTTACCTCTGTACAAGTGCTGTTGAACTGGATAACAGATTTTATGAGCTTACACTATGAAGCTGCCAAGGTAGAGTTGCCCAAGGAATCTGAGTGAGTCTGTTAGAGCTCAAGTTCTGTTGGTGGCCTTGTCTAAAAAATGGGCCCATCTTTGCATCAGTGGGGAATTAGCTACGGGGGCCTTCACCAAGCACTGTGCTGTTGGGAAATCATCAGGAAACCATGCTCTGTTTGACAGGGTGTCATTCCCATCAGTGTGAATGTCTATAATTTGCTTTGAGGTAACTGTGTTTTGTGGGGAGTGCTGGGGGGAGTCTCCCAGAATTAATGGTGAGCTAGAATTATCACTCAAAACTCTGGTTACTGGTAAGTAGCTTCTAATTGTATACTTCTCGGTGTGTGTGGTGTATTTGGACACATCATAAAACCGTATCGGACAATATCTTATTTTGCAGACAAATAGGCAGGTTGAGAAGATGCCTTTTTTCCTAAAAGAACAGGTAAACACTGAAGTGTAATCTGTAGCTGAGGTGCACATCACAATCGAGGAGAGGAGTGGAAAGGTGCCTTTTAAAATATCTGCTCTTTCTCTGTCTTAACCTAGCTTTTTGTTGGGTGAAATACTAAAGTATAGTAGAGAGTTTGACACCAACTTTAAATTTTTCTGGGTGCTGTTGGCTCTCAGATATTGCTATCTGCTGGGGATCAAGGTAAGTCCTATCTATGCCACTATGTCAGCTTTTATCGCCAACAGGGGAGCTTTCACCAGCAATCCTCTCAAAGGTGGCACGTTTTAGTACCAGTAATTTGCTGTAATAAAACTTCAGCAGATCCTGCCTTTGAATAAAGTTCCAGTAGGTCCAGCCTTTGAATAGGAATCTTTTTTTTTATTTTTTAACATACAACAGAACATATTTCAGAACATGTCTGCTCTTAAAAACTCTTGGAAAATTTTGAGATACTACATTAACTTTTCGTAATCTGTTAAGTACATATAACTGAAATTAAATGTGAATTGACGGGGTGTTTTTCCCATGTGATTGTGTTTCTGGGTAAAACAAAAAGAATCCTGAATTGGCTTCTGTTTCTTCATTGGTAAACAGATTTTTAATAGATTCAGGTTCCTGTTCTGTGATCTGACATCAGGGAACGGCTCTTGAAGCACCAATAAATGTTCTTTTGTTTATTTGTGTTTGCTAGAGAGAAAGTAGAAAGGCTATATCTAATTGAATTGGAGGGTAGAACAGCTAAGTAAAAGAACCTTAACCCATCATCCTAAGGGAGGGTAGTATCTGCATTTTCCTTTGCAAGTAGGTACCTGTAAAATGGGTCCATTCTTTGAACCTGTTTGGTTTTCAAAACCTGCTGGATGCACTGGTGACATCAGAACCAGAGTGTCTTAATGACTTCTCAGTTGATTGACCCTCTGTTAGTAAGTAAGTGTCTTGCTAATGTTTGAATTTAGTAGATTTTAGAAATTATTCCCCCCCCCCCCCCCCCTTTCAGTGGAAAATAAAGCTTGTTTCACTGCGATTTGGATGCTCTGCTGTGTATTTGGCCCTGTGTCACTAGTGGGAAGTAGGCTTAGAGCTGTCCATTGTGTTAGATGAAGCCTCTTTCTTTCAGGTGATGCTGATTTGGGAACTTTGTAAGAAATTAAAACTCATTATAATTCATGTGGCAGCATCCTAAGTTAGTTTTGGCAATGCAGATTTTAATTACGTGGGAAAGGGCTTTGATTCACTTTTTCCCATTATTACTACTTGATGTGTCTCAGAAAAATAACATTTGCTTCTTGTCACATACATCAGTACAAGATGTTTCAGCTGTTTCAAGCCTTTAAGCTACTGATTTGGTGGGGGCGTTGGTTTTGGGTTTGGTGTCGTCCCCCGCCCCGCCCCGCCCCAGTATTGGGGGTGTATCCCTTGCAGTAAATTTAAAATTACTGAGAACAAGCTACACTTTCTTTGCTGTGTTTTGTGCTTTCCAGTTTATGGCACTGAGGTTCAAAAGTGTTGTTTTAATTCTCACATCTGTTTTGTTCATTAACATTAAGACTTGCCTCGGTCTGTTTTTATTTTTGACATCTTTAAAATAGCATCACTAGCAAAGGAAAATGTCAGTGATGTCTGATGGGACAATATCAAGATTCTATTGAAAAGTTCTTACATACTCTTCTTAGTAGGGTTTCACAAGCAATATACTAAGTTACATTACTTTTATGTAAAAAAGGGTAACATCAAATAGCCTATATGCATGTAATTTAGTAGATGTGTCTGTATATAAGATTTATGTAGTTATCTTTTAGAATATGCTAACTTAAAACAAAGAGCTAAAGCCAGTTTGCTTCTGAAACTTAAAAGCAGATGACACCATTAAAAACTGCAGCGCTTAGCACAACAATTTGTGAGGACAATAAACCACCTTTAAATGCCTGTAGCCTCCCTGTCGTAAGTGAGAAAATTTTACATCAAGTGCCTTTTTCATGTTTACCCTATACCATTTAGTGAAAACTTGGAAAAAGTGCAGAAAACCAAGTGGGGAGCAGAAAAGCAGGGAAGTCTGTTTCTCAGAAAGTGATGATGTCCTGGTGTTTCAGGTTGCCATATGGAGGCCTTAGAACAAACCTTGTATGTTCACTACCTCTGAATAGTGCATATTGAAATACATCATTTAGTTTTCAATACTAAAAGAATTTGAATACATGTGGTCTTCTCTTTTAGTGAGTATATCTTAAAGTTAGTTTTGTAAATATTTTAAGATGCTAATTTTGTTCCTTCCATATCCTATTCCTGTTTCTGTCAAACAAATAGCACAACAATGAAGATGAGTTGAAATAAATAGAAAATTAGAAATAGTTTTGGCCAATTTTCACATGATATTTGAAAAAGGGCTTTTGCATATACAGTTGCATAAAGAAAGTGATGTAATTGCTTAAGTATTTGTGTAGTACATACTTCTGATTAGTGAAGTTTTTACATTGAATTTGGTAATAAATCTGTGTACTTGAAAGTTAGCATGTTTTATAGTTGCCAGCCTATGAAAATCAACATTTCTTCAGGAAAACAGTGAAAGTACAAATGCAATACAGAATTAAAAGCTTTCAAATACAGTTCACAAACCAAAATTAGCAGTTTCAAATGGCAGTGATTTTAAATCAGTCTGCTCTGGATGGCATAAATTGAATTAACCAAATGTTGAAGTTCCTCAAGGTTTTACGCAGTTGTTGCTGTCTTGTCGTACTGTTGTACATCAAAATAGAAATCAGCTCCATGTCTTGACCTTTTGCTTTGCAGTTCCCCACCTGATTTCTCTCCCCAAAATAGCAATAATAAGGTGAAATAATCTCTGGGGAAAGTTGAAGACTCCAGGCCTTATTATGTTGCAGAGTGATGGAGAAGGAGCTATGTATGCTAACAACTAAAACCCGACTGGGTTTTTTTACTCCAGCCCTGAAGCCAGCTGGCACTGAATGAAAGTCTCTGACCTTGCAAACCAGAACAGACATGTCCTAACTGCCCGCTGGGCCCCAGGTCTGTGCTGACACCTGAAACATGCTTGGAGCAGCTGGGAGGAGTGCTAGGTGGCCTGGGTCAGTGCTGCTTTCTTGTGGGGAGATGGTGGAGTCCTTCGGCACCGCTTCCCTTAGGAGTGTGGACTTGGCCGTGGCGTCCTAGTGCTTGATAACTTGCTGAGAGGGAAGCCAGGAGGGGAGCGAATGCTGCTGCTGCTGCCCAGAGTCACTGCCTGTCTCCTGTGTTTTCAGATGCCAGTTGATATAGCTGCAGAATAATTTATCTCCCCAATAAAAAAAGTTGAATTAATTTCTTTGAACACCTTGTAAAATAGTAAGGTTGTTGCTATTTTGGGGCAGGTTATAGAGAGGAGAGGCATTTGTTACCTTAGACCTTCTTATGCTCCAGACTAGTGCTTCAGTTTGTCCGTAGTGAGGTTCAAGGCCTGAGAATAAAGAAAAAAAGGCTGGAATACTAAACGTCCAGGAGAAACAGATAACTGATAGGCATTTTAACAGGTACAAAAGTTTATTACAAGCTAATTGTGTTAGTTGGAACATGTGAAAAAAAAATCCGTAATGTCCAAGATTTTAGGACAGAGATGTAGCCAGTCTGGTAAAAATAAATCTCATCTGATCCCATCAAGTAAAAACTGTGTGTAGGAGGTTCCAGTTCAGTTGAATTTGTAGAGGTGCTCTTAATATTGTTACACTTCCATAAGAGAAGCTGGTATTTCTTTAACTGTTTGAAAATTTGATTTTTTGGCATTCAGTTATATGCAAACCTGCTTCTTACATTATTGCTGAAACAATTTAATCTTCTGAATCTTTTGCTGAGTTTATTTTAGTGAAATTTCACAAACTTTTTCCAAGGTATTATGTATTAAGGTAAAAAAGTGCTACCAGAATTACTGAAATACATTTTTATTATTGCTAGTGTGATTTAACAGCTGGAAACAAAGGGAGCAGCACCGTGAGGCTGTACAGTGCTTTCAAGGCTGGTGGTTATCTTGAACTACAATTGTTAGAACTTTTATTTTAAGATGTAAACAAGTTTATTTTGACCATTGAAAGAATTTCGATTCTGGATGGAAAGATGAACTGAGGGGAGGAAGAAACAGTTGCCTTTTTCTTACTTTAGGGTGAAAATAGTATGTGAGGTTACTTCATACTTAGTGTATGAAATACGTATATATGAATACTCAGCCAGGTATGGCAGGGCCAGCTTAAATGTTGCATTAAGTGCATTATTAGCCACTCTTACACTCAACTGGTGCAAGAGAGTTAATTTCCTAGGTACAGATCAACATGTAAAAAGAAAAAAAAAAGACAAGAAAAGGATACTGTCTTTACCTACTAAAGGTTTGAATATCATAAAGATAGCACTGAAATGGAAAAAAATCCATACTTATTTTGTCAAGAAAAGATAGTGAAAATAGTAAAGTAGGTTTTGCCCAATACTCCCCCCTGTTCCAAAAGTTGGTCTTGTTTAAAGCCCCTCAAAAAAGGCATTTGCAACTGAACTTATCCGAACCATACATGTATAATTTTTGTACTGGTTTGAATGTAAGTGGTCTCAAAACAAAGGTGATCTACAGTTTTTCAGATTAAAAATAAAATTTGACAGAGGTATGCAAAATATGAGCTTACATTCATCTCTGCATCACCCAACACCCCATGATGTTATGTACAGCTTCTCTTCCTGTGCAGTCATGCAATTATTTCTATGAATGTGTAAGTACCAAGCACGAGATCCCTTTGCAAGCAGGATCCACTCTAATTGCTCTTCTTCTGTCTGACGAAAGCAGGCTCTGTCTGTGGACTGCGTGCGTCCTGCTCGGTAAGAACCGTTGGGGTTATGTTCCTGGCTGGGCACCCGAGTGGCCCTGGCTGCTTTGAGCTTGTTTCCTCTGAAGCGGACAGGCTGTATTCATCTATTCTGTATCGGACTTGGTTGTGAGCCACAACTAGGTCTTGTGTGCTGCTCCTGTGACCTCAGGGAATGAATTTTTCTCTGTTTCTTTTAAGTCTGGAGTGTTTGAAACAGCCTACGTGGGTGATGTTTTTATAGCATGAAATCAAGGATTGTGTGTTGAATGGCATGAGGATATATTCATTGAGAGTGGAAAGCCTGTTGAGAAGTTGTTAACAGACTGGATAGTACAGAGGGAGTCACACTCGGTGCAGTCTTACCTGTACTGGTGTTTGGGAACAGTTCCTGGAGTGAAGTGTTCCCAAAACTGTGCCCAGGCTTTGTCTTCAGGAAAGCTGTTTGGAGCAGCGTCGGTGGCCGCTCTCTGGTCTTCCACATGTAGCAGGTTAGGTGTACGCAGGAGATACAAATGACCGGAAGGAACTGGTATGCCATTATAGGCATACCTACCTGGTAGACTGCTGTGCCTCATCAAATTCCTGCAAAGCTGGTCCTGGAGCTTTACTTAAAGCAGGTTGTGGAGCTCCCATGTCATCAGGTCCTAGGGCTGCTGCTGCCTGCTGAGTGAGGATACACAACATGGCACCAAAAAATGTTTCTTGTGATTTTAAGGGACCATGTGGTAAATATGCCATTATGCAGTGGTATTTCTTTTTTCTTTCTCAGATTTGAAAGACTATATTATTTAGAAATTATAATGAGCCTGTACAATGCATAAAATGCATGTGGACACAGTCTTGTACCTGTGCAGTTCTCCAGTGCAATCGTTAACAATGTGTTTTACCATTTGGTGACGTTCCTTTGTCTCGCTTAACAGCCTTGCATGACACTCGTATAGAAAAATACACATCTTTCCCTAAGAAACAGGCAAGGATATAATTTAAGTAATGTTTTTTATATTTTGACTTACTTTAAATTGCATTTGTTGTCAGATGAGTTCTTGTCTTACAAACTTGTCATATCTCTCCTTGAACGTCATTTTGTAGTTAATTTCTTTGCGAAAATACAGAGAAAGCATACTAGGCTTCTGAAATCTTACAGTAATATTTTCAGATATTACTCTAAAGGATGAACCGTTTCCTCCAGCTTAAAATATTAAGCCAGCATTGCTTCAGCTTGCTTTGCAAGGCTTAACTATATCTGCAGTTATGTAAGTTTCAGTTATGTGATATTTCATGGGCATCTATTTAAACATACAACTATTATTTTTAGTTGAAATATAGACTATATAAAGACTTAAAAGATGTGGGATCAAGGTGGACAACCTTGGCAGCAATGGCCTTTGAACCAACAGCAGTGGATGCAGTCATTTCAGCACCAGCAAGATCCAAGTAAGTATATAGAAAGCTTTGTGGATTAATTTTTTTTTTTTAAATCTGTTGTAATTTGAATTTTTGAATCTTTGTTACAGAGCATGACTGATAGTTGCTTTTTTGTAGCTGCTGTCAAGATAATATATTTATGATGCTTTTCTGAACAACTAGAAAAAATAGAAACATACATGGATTCCAAATGTTTTGACATAGTTAATATTAATATGCAAAATACGGGCAATCAACCTGAGTTATCCTGGACAAATTACCAACATTTTACCGGTCATACAGATCAACATTTAGACCTCATGTACTTGTACAGAATCTGTATCCCTGTCAGTTCTTTAGCCAAGCTGAACCATTTATTTGAGAAAATCTGCTTTTTATTCAGTGCCTGCGTGGCAGAAGTACTAATGCAGATGTATACACAGAAAAACTCTCACTGGAAGATTAGTATATTTGTTTTAGGTTACAGCAGTGATGATCATGATCTTTTGTTTGGATTTTTTTCCCCCACTAAAAACCCCAACATTTTAAACAATAGAACATAACATGCCTTAAATTGAGAGTGAGGTGACAACAATTTAAAGTATCAAGAGAAATACAGAAATGGATAAAGAGAGTGGAGGTGTGTATTTAATACTTGGGCAGAGTGATCAGGCACACTGGTTTTACATTGCTTTCTGCCACTTCAATTTCTGTAACTTTGCTAGAGAGATTTCGTGACTTAATAATGAGCAGAAGACATACTAGTGCCCACATCTGAGAGTGCAGTTTACTTACTCAGTGGTAGGAAGGATAGTAAAGAAAAAAAGGGGGGAGAGAACGGTGACATAAAATAGCATTCTAGAAATTGCAGGTTATACAAAGATTATACATTGCAAAATGTAGTTTTCTAACTATGTATCTTTCTTACACTTGAATCTTCATGAATTTAGAATTTAAAGCTATATATATTTCTTTCTGATACCAAAATTAGTTCACTTATGAAAAAAGTGTATTACTACCACCCATTCAGTGCTGAAGTGAACCTCAATAATCTGCTTTATGGCATTTCAAACATATGCAGAGAAACTCTACTTCAGCAATTATGTAAACTAACATTTGCTTTCAGTTTGTTTTACTGTACACTGTGAATAAGTTTTAATGGTGCCCATGGTACTTGCTGAAGGTAAATGTTGCCTGTTTGTCTTGAGCAATGAGACATGTAACTGAGAAAGAGTGTTAAACTTCAGACATGTGAATACTAACCTTTTAAATTTCCTTTGTTTATTTTAGGCCAGATTGACTGGGCTGCATTAGCTCAAGCATGGATTGCTCAGCGAGAAGCCTCAGGGCAACAGAGTGTAGTGGAACAACAAGGAATGATGCCAAACGGACAGGATATTTCAGGAATAGAGTCTGGTCCAAACAACCATAATAATTTTCAGGGGGATCCCAACTTCAACAGAATGTGGCAGCCAGGTTTGTTTTCCTCCCCATTCATTCCTTTTTTTCATGTAATGAAATTTTATTTCTGTCAGACATTTCTGGGTGTGAATATGCCTTGTCCCTCAGGTTTCAAGGTGCAAAACTACCAGTAGCATCAACTAATTAACTGAGTATCACAGCTACTACTTTCCAGTCAGGTGTTCCACAAAATGGGTAACGGTAAAGGACACAAAGGTCTGATAACACAACCGAGTAATCTCCATATAAAATAAATAAATTGATTTCATAATACACATATGCAAAAGATTTGTTCTGTCCCTGAATGTTGTAGAAAGATAAAGTGTGAATTGCAGTTATATATTTATTTCCCTGGATCTTATATCTTACGTGTTTTGTTGCTTATCCCACTGCACTAGGAACAGCAGCACCGAAGGCAACAGGGTGCCTCAGAATTAGAGAGCATCTGTTGCCCTCTCCTTTAGTGTAATACCTGCTGCTGGCACGATGTTGACATGTATGAGTTCACAATATAACTGGCAGATGCTGGCTTTAGGTGTCTTAAGATCTTGAAAAAGCAGATGAGCAAAATGCTGTATGTAAAGTATGTTCTTATTACATGTTTCATGTACTTAGTATTTGCCCTTTTTGACTTATGTATCTGATTGTCACCTGCATTATTTTTCAGTTAATGTAAGTTAAAGTTGTTTGAATG
Source organism: Haliaeetus leucocephalus (assembly GCF_000737465.1). Classification (NCBI taxonomy): domain Eukaryota; kingdom Metazoa; phylum Chordata; class Aves; order Accipitriformes; family Accipitridae; genus Haliaeetus; species Haliaeetus leucocephalus. The sequence continues at coordinate 3,344,170 of NW_010972820.1, read as the reverse complement.
CTTCTGTTAGTATCAGTTATTTTCAGTTCTTTATTTCTTCCTCAGAACTTCTGTTTTGGCCAAAAAGTCATTTTCTTTTTCAAACTTCATAAAATAACACTGGCCATAAGCATGGGGTAGAGATTGGGTATTTTCCGCTAAGAATTTTTCTGAAGTTGTTTTCTGAAAGGTTTGTTAACATCACCACACCATAATGCAATTTGAAATGTGTGAGCAAGGTAGTTAGTAAGCCTGTGTGCATGCTTTCTGTTGTCTTGGTGAAAACTGCACTTCATGCTTGATTCTGTTAATGATTGAAAGAATAACACCTCCAGTTTTCCCTGTGACTATTCAAATTTGTTTAAGTGCAATGTTTAATAAAAGTAGGCTTAAAATGTTACTGGTGGTTCTTACATGTGCATAACAAAGGGAGGTAGCCCTTTCACTTAAGTTTCACCTACCTGTCCTGGGCTATAAGTTGTTGTAACCACATGTAAGAATTTTAACTTTACTGTGTGGCAGTACATAGACTGTATTCTAGCTGTATTTCTGTATAATAAGTAGAGGTTTTTACAGAAATATTGTGTCATTATTGGATGACTTTCTTTTTCATATGATCCTGTGGTGGTGAGTTCTTCCTCCTATGCTTTTTCATCTGTGAGGTGAAAGAGAACAATATCTTATGTGGTAGTTTTTGCAAATAGTCACAGAATGGTAAAAGTGAGGAAGACATTTCACTGATAATTATAAATGTTAGGCGCCCAAGCTCACCTGGAAAATGCAGAACAGGAAAACATCTTAGACCTAGGAGTGGGAATAATGTAACACCTTTTGTTAATGGGAAACAATGTGCCAATGCATTTTTTTTATCATTGGGTATATTATTCAAAGAATATGGTTTTTTTCTGACTTTTTTGGGACACTGATGAAGACCGTGCTGATGCAGATATGACCCAGCTTCCCTTAATTTACGTGATGTCATTCTTAATGTGTAAAAGTAATCACAGCAGACAAACTAAATCATAGCATGCATGGCTAGCCAAAGTTCTCTTCACGTATTTACTCTGTTTCTACAAAGCTTCATCTTTCTCCAAGTTTCTTTTTGGATCCAAAAGTCCTTTACATACTACTAATAGAAAAGCAAAACGGCAATCTGAAAACCAACTGTGTAACTAGCAGACAATTCATTTTGAAGGGATTCATGTTCCACAAGTGAAAACAGCATCTGTTGTACATGACTTGCAAGCTTTCAAGTCAGTTGAGTTGAAGTAAACTGGGCGTTTAAATAGTGTCAAATGTTAACACATACATTTATGAACAGTAACTCTTGTAAGCTGTACTTAAAGAAAAAGGATTCTGTCCATTAGAATACTTCAGGAGTATTAACTCTGGAAAAAGATTTGATTAATCAGCTAAACGTGACCTACCAGGATGACAGTGAGAGTGAAAGGAATGATACAGTCTTTGAACAGACCAAAAAAAAGACCAATGAAGTAGAAAAACTATGTTAACCCGTTTTAGTTGCTACAGTAATGGATCCAATTATGACACAGGTGGGAAGGACAGTAAAAATGAGAACAATGGAAAGAATTATTAAAGGACTGTGTGCAAGGTAGGAGTTAACGTGAGAGGCTAGGTATTAATTCTGTTACTGGTGAAAGAAGGGTAGCTCTGTCACAATCTATAAATATCTGTATAGTGGACATAATTTTTAGGCTGATTTCCTAAGACAACAAAGTTTTTGGCCACATGAGCTATTAATTCATCCCTCAAACCCTTTTCATTCTGTTAGCTGGTTGTAACTTATGTTTGAGGCCTTATGACTAGCTTATGCTGGGACCTCTGCTAGATATTGGAGAATCCAGGGAATCATCCATTATAAAGACACAAGACTTTGGAAAGCAGATTTCAGTGGTTCTGCTGCTCACAAACCCATTTGCTTTCCATAATAGATCTTTTAAGTCTATTATGCAAAGGAATAAAATAGCTCATTACTTTGAAACAACATAGAAATAGAGAAATAGGAGTGGCTCTTTAACAGTTTACGCAATTTGTAAGTGCTATGGTGGCCTCAATATCACTGGAAATTTATAAAAACAAATTTACAGCGTCTCTGTGTCTGTCCAGTTCTGCCCTCCCCCATGTATTAGTTCAGCTACAGCTATTTGTATTTCCTTCATTTAGTTGAAGAAATTATTGAGACAGTATAATACAGTCTATAGATTGATGAGTCTTTATAACTTTATCATCCATGTTGCTTTGAGGAACCTTGTGATAAATGCAAGAACATTGAGTGATTGGTGACTCTCATTAATTGTACTAACTTGTATTGAATTGTATTCTAAATCCTAAACAGAATGGGGAATGCCTCACCAACCCCCTCACCCACCTCCAGATCAGCAGTGGATGGCTCCAACCCCAGGTCAAATGGAAATTGTTCCTCCATCTGAAGACAGCAACAGTCAGGACAGTGGGGAATTTGCTCCTGACAACAGGCATATATTTAACCAGAACAATCACAACTTTGGGGGACCTCCCGATAACTTTGCAATGGGGCCAGTGAACCAGTTTGACTATCAGGTGAAACATATTTGTTGCTTTAATATTGTAGACGCGCAGAGTCCCTTCCGTGGATGTGTTCCTCTAATATCATCTAGCGGCGACTTTCATTCTTCAGTTCTACAAACATCTACAGAATTTGTTATCTGCTAAGTTACATTTTTACCAAATACTTTACAGAAGAGACTTTAGAGTTTTCAGTTCTGTTCTGAGGCGAAAGGGTTTTTTTTCTATACTAGTAATGAGAAATGGCTGTTGTCTTCAATATTAAAATGAATCACTGTGTTCCAGTATATAAATTAACATTATGTAGTTTTGTGTTTAAAAAGAAAAAAAAAAGGAGGAGGAAAAAAAAAAATAAAGTTCAGAAATATATACTTAAATACACTAGATAATGTACCATAGGGATCAGTCCTGTATTTGCAGGGAGATAGACTGGATGATCCATTGATCTTTTCCATATCTATCTACTGTGATTCTTTGAATAAACAATGGTATTTCTAAAAAAATCCACATCCACTTTTTTCTTCATTCTGGCATGTAAGTTGCATAGCATAATAAATCTGTAGGTGGTTTTAGCACTAATAATAGCAGGGGGCATTGCACAAGTCTTTAAACACAAAGAAGTTTTGGATCTTCCCCCTGTTTTCAGTATTCTTTCAAAACCCTTGATATAAACGACAAACTGTACCTGTTAAAACACCTACCTCCTGTTCATAAACAAACCCAAAGGAAGATGGGCAGAAATGTATATCTGTCTTCTGGCCTACTTTTCTCTATTATTAAATTCTTTTGTTCAGCAATATTGTTAGGAAGTGAACCAATAATTTTCAAATACACTAATTTATTATAATTTCCTTTGTTTACTATTGTGGGACCAACTCTTAAAATTAATTTCCCTAAATACTACAGAAGACTTGTTTTGCAGTGAATAACAGAGGGATGCTTGACCTGAAATCATAGTGGAAGAGTGCTTCTAGCACTAGTGACTTAAATAGTCAATAGAATGTAATAAAAAAAAAATTTGATGCTGTAACTTTCTTCCTAAACACTCTCCTCTTAAATAGTTTCATTAGGCATTTCTGGGCAGCAAATATTAAAACAAAAACCCCCTCATGTATGCCTCAAGACTTGTGACTTTTGGACTGTGTACAGCTTGCTCAGAACCCAGGGTCTGTACTAAACTTGCATATTTATGCATTTAATATTTTAATCAGCCATACTAATAACATCCATCAGTGATTACTAGAAAGTGCACAGTGCAAAATTGTTTTGTAATAAAAGCTTGAACTTTTCATTTTTGTCCTCATGTTGTAGTTACAAGGAAAGACTGCTAACGTAGCTAGACTTTTAAACCTTAATTTTGTATACTCTTCACTTAACTGCATGCTCTGTTGATAGGTTGGCAAGGAACTGCTGGAGATAGATGGTGATTATAGGGCTTAATATTTAGCACAATATGAAAGGAGATTGGTTGAAGCCCTTTCAGATTTGTTAGCATCCTTGCTTAAATCTAAGTTTACTCATTAAATATTTAAGGAAAACTTCTTTCTTGGGGACCACAGAAAAAGAGATTGAGAGATCTCGGTAGCCTAGAAATCATGGATTCCTACTTGCATGGATTTCTGTAGACCAACTTGCGCACATGCTGTATTTAGTGTTACCATGTGAAGAAAAATAAACTGCATTACTCTTTCAGCATGGGGCTGCTTTTGGTCCACCTCAAGGTGGATTTCATCCACCTTATTGGCAGCCAGGACCACCAGGGCCGCCAGGTCCACCAGCACCTCCTGCACCTCCTCAAAATCGAAGGGAAAGACCCTCATTCAGAGACCGACAGCGTTCACCTATTGCGATGCCTGTGAAGCAGGAGCCTCCACAGATTGGTACATGTTAACCACTCCTTAATGAAAAAACATAAAAGCTGTGTTTTAAAAAGAATTGCAAAATGTGAAAGCTTTTTTTTTACATAAAGTAAAAAAGAGGGAAAGAAAAAGCTATTACAAATTTTTTTTTTCCCCCCGCAATCAGATGTATGGCTTTGTTGTATTTGGGTGGAGGGTTTGCTGCTTTGGTTTTGCATTTTGGTTTGGGGGAAAGGTTTTTTTCATCTTATGAAATTATAAACCTTGCTTATGTAGATGCTGTGAAGCGTAGAACTCTGCCTGCCTGGATTCGTGAGGGCCTGGAAAAGATGGAACGAGAAAAACAGAAAAAATTGGAAAAAGAGAGGATGGAACAGCAACGTTCACAGATGTCTAAAAAAGAAAAAAAGGAAAGTGAGGAGGCTGAAGAAGGGGATGGCCCACGCTTACCTCAGAAAAGTAAATTTGTAAGTAGAAGGGTTTGCTTTTTGCTCAGGTTTGTATTTCCTGAAAGGTATCAACATTTTGGTCTCTTCAAAAGAGAGACTGTGTATTCCTGGTTATCTCTTTATGTTTCTCTTGCTTTAAGTAAAGTTGATATTTACTTGGTGTTTTGAAGTTGTTAATGTTATGTTAATGTCTGAGAGGTAAAAGTGTATTATTTGATCTGTAGTAGCAAAGAAACAATGATGAAATTGGGCTTTTTTTTTTTTTCTGTATTTTGGGGAACATACATGGTCTTTGAAGATTTGAATTCTTAATCAGTAGCTGAACAAATTCAGATACTTGTATTTGCTAAACTGAGCCCATTTAGGAACCCTTGCGTTGCCTTCACTTTCGCAGTTATCCCATTTGTTTGCAGTTCCAAGTACCTGTCTGGCAGTGAACTGACAACTATGTATTTTCTTATCTGCTTGTTTATTAGGAGGGGAGAAAAGAAATAGAATTTTATGATAATTGTAACACAGATTTCAGTACAAAGTAAATCAAGGTGACTATCATAAGTAGAAGCTAATGAGCTTGACATCTTAAGTTTTTCCTGAACTGTATGGTGCTATTCCTGTAGGACAGTGATGAGGAAGATGAAGATGCTGAAAACACAGAAGCTGTAAGTGTTGGGAAAATCAGCAGGAGTCCATCCCCGGCTCCTCAAGAGGAGCAAAGTGAACCAGAAATGACAGAAGAAGAAAAGGAGTATCAAATGGTATTAATAATGTAGTTCTCACTAAGTATTTCTGTCTATTTGCTGATATTTTTCAGGCGTAGCAAAGTAAAACACTTTTTCTCTGCCTGATACTGTCAATAGAGGTATAGTACACATCGTACAGTAAAGCAGAGTTATATTTGCATGTCTCTTTATAATGCTGTCTTTCTCATATAGGCAAGGATATAGGTTATATAACTCATATTTAGCACAATAGTGAAAGAATGTAATGACTCTGATCTTTACGTTGATCATTATTAATTCTATGGTTTTGCTTAACCTGTCAAATTTCTGAAAACTTTCAATGATTAAATGTACCCATCTCAAATCTACACTTCAGCCTCACTTCCCATGAAGGGGAATTTAAGAAATGTATTCTTGCAAGAAAGTGCTAGAAACCTAAGTCCTAGACCAGCAACAATTTCACTGTGTCTGCAGAAACTTTGTACTTTGAAATCACAGTTGTATGTTAACTGTGCAACTGAAACCTTGTTAATGAAGGCCCTGAATTCTAAAAAGATTAATGAATATATTTTTGTAAAGCACATAGCCAGACTGAGCAGCTTGGAGAACTAGCTGCCAGCATTTCCATTTTTTGTAGTAAATACGTAATAATAAAATTCTATATAAGTAACCTCTGATGATTTTTGCAGGACTGGGGTCAGTGAGACTGCATACCAGACACAAGTGTGCTTTTTTTTTGTTTTAAAGAATAAATGGGATCAGTCTAAGTACATTCCTCATTTACATATTCATTTGGTGTATCATCTTTGACATTAGGAATCCGTGCCCTGGATAGCTGTGTGTAATACACATGGGTGCAGTTCACAGTCAAAATACAAACTGTTCTGAAAGTTTTGAAATCGGGTCAAATTTAAACAGTTCCAGATTTATGTTTTTAAGTCATGTTTGTTCAAAGAAGTCATTAAAATGTGCAGGAGAGTACTTTCATAGCCATCAAAAGAAGTGAAGCTCCATGGATGTAATTTGAATGCAGCATGTGTTCAAGAGGTTTTGGCCTTTAATTGTAGATATAATTTTCTTCAGATGATGCTGACAAAAATGCTGCTGACAGAGATTCTCTTAGATGTCACAAATGAAGAAATTTACTACGTGGCCAAAGATGTTCACCGTAAAGCAACTAAAGGTATGCTGGGGGTTTTTCTTTTTGGTTTTTTTTTGTTGGTTTTTTTAAGTTTCTTCTGTGAATATTCTATATTTGCATGTCTCTAGAACATTTAACCTCCATAGTTATCCCCCAAAAACAATTCCAGTATAATGCATCCAACTTGGTAGAGTTCAAATCCAGTAATCATGTACTGTTGTCCTGTGCAGTGTATTGTGAGTTACTTCAGTTATTCCATTTCTTTCATACAATTCATTTTAGTTAAAATGGTACCTGTGTGTCAATGGCTCTTGAGTTGTAGCTGTTTCTTAATGCTATCATCTTTATCTCAAGTTCTTAGCTGTTCAGAAGTGAAAAGAGACAAACTTTGAGTCCTCAATTAGTAATTCATTTGCTTTCAGTATTAACATTTATTGTACTTACATAACAGATTTTAACATAACTGAGTTAATCTAAATATGTAACTACTGAAACTTGAAATTATGTGCAGATGCTGTAACTTGGAAAGTGATTTATGATTATATATTTGTTTTTTTCTGTTCACTATTAATTTGAATTTAAATTCTAAATCTTCGGGGTCAGAAAATCTAGAAGTGGTTTTAAATGGATGATGCGTTTTTAATGTTTCTTCTCTCCCTCCAAAGAACAGCAATAGTAGTAGATTTAACAATACCATAGACTCATGACTATGAAATCGTGGCTATTTGTGTTAACATGTTGTTCCTGTTGTTGATGTGATACAAAGCTCCTGCAAAACAGCTGGCACAGTCCAGTGCACTGGCTTCCCTCACTGGACTCGGTAAGTATGTTCCTTATTTTTGAGAGGGCTTAAAGGGGGAGTTTCACTCTTGCCTTGCGTTTCTAGAAATTGCATTTTGAAATTAGATTTTAATTGCCCAGGAGTATGGGTCACTTTCCGATAACTTTATCATTATCAGCACCTTTGTTCCACAGGTGATCCTACTGATATAAGTGGGATGGTTTTTGGAGTAAAGGACTAGTCAGTGTGAGTTAGTGTATGAGAATCTTGCCCTAATTTTGAAGATACATAAAAAATATAGATAAATTTACTTTTCGAAGTATGATTGTTTCAGAAGCACACTGCAGTCTTCAGAGAGAGGAATACTGTTTTATATTTTTCTCCTATTTTGATCCATCCAAACAAGAAGGGAAACTTGATAGAAGAGTAAAGTGAAAGTCTATAAACAAAAATACTATGATCTCTGGAATTATTATTTTATTGAAAAGCTACATAAGCACAGAGGCTCCCATATTACCAGAAACAACACAGGAAAAAGAGATTGAAATTCCAGCTTGAGACACAAGAGGAAAAGATCTTTCCTAACATGCTTTTTATCACCTAAACCATACTACAGCAGTGTCAGTGATGAGTTATGTGTTAGTTACGTGGAATTCCAATGAATTAGATTAAATGTTACCATCACAAGTATTCACATGTTTTAAAACTAACTCAATAAAGTTCGCAAGAACCTCAGACTGAAAGAAAGTAAAATATCTCCATGTCAGATGTTTAAATTTACTTCATCTTTCTTATCAGTCCAGTAGTTATTAATATCTCTAGGGGAGAAGGAAGTCCATTTCTGTTCCATCTCTGTACCTGTCAAAAGTGCAGTGTTTACTAGAGCAATATAGAAAAATTGATATGGCATTCAGAATTTCTGTAGCCTTGGACTACGGAGGCAGCTGAAGTCATTTCAGAGATGTTTTCTGGGAAAGGTCCCAGGCATTTTCTGTCCAGTTGCTGATACAGAGGCAGGCACTGTTACAATCTCTGCAGGCAGCTTTTTTTCCCTTCCATACAATGGAAAAAGTACCGTGATCACAGTGGTTGCTTGCTGAAAATAGACAAGCTGTTCCAGAAGGAGTAGAACCAGACAGTGAGCATCAATGCAGATATGGGGGCCTTGATCACACCAGTCAAACAACATAAAGTGACTTCTTCAGAGAAGAGGAAGTGAAGGAAGGGCAATGTTACGCTCCTCTTTGCCCCACAGAAATATTAAGAACAAAGCTTAATCTTTCCTCGTGATAGACTGGACTTTATGCACGCAGGTGGACTGGGTGGTTATGGATCAGGAGACAGTGAAGATGAGAGGAGTGACAGAGGCTCTGAATCATCTGATACTGATGATGAGGAATTACGACACAGAATCAGGCAAAAACAGGAGGCATTTTGGAGAAAAGAGAGAGAACAGCAACTACTACTAGAAAAACAGCTAGAAGGTAAATCATATAATGTATTCTTACTATGCTGCTCTATATGGAGTTTACTGCTTAGTATATGTGAATTGGTAGGAGAGAAAACGCATTTTAGACCAAAAAAATGTTGAAGCCAAATTTAGAAATAATGTTCTTTAATTAAAAAGTTTTAATAAAAAAGACATTTGAGCTACTGAATCAAAATGGGGTTTGCTTGTTTTCTTTCTAATAAGAAAAAAATCCATGGAGTGTTTTCCATAAACCATTCTAATTCAGTGTTAAAAGAGCAGACATGGTGCATATATATCTGTATGCTATAGATATTGTACTATATAAATAATAGTATCACTTTATAAAAATGCATGTGGGTGTATAATGTATTTTTGAAAAATTATTAGTATCTCAGTTGTGACTAGGGGATAAATTTCACCTGTCTGCACCAGAAAGCAGTTTATATAAACTTGATTCCTTAAAGTTGTATACTCTAAGTATATGAAGGATGTTTCACGTCATCTGAAAAACTTGCTTTTCTGTTACATAATTTTGAGCAGTGCACCTTTCAGAATGTACAGTGGGAGGCTGCAGTTTCTTTGGACTTGCTGTTTTCAGTTGTAGTTGAGGTTTGTTTCCATATACTGCATCTTCATAACTGGGTTTTTATACCTAAGACCAGGGAAAGATTATTGAACCCAGTCAGTTCACACTTAGCCTCTGAGAAGGTGGCAGGTTTGATATTAAAAAAAAAAAAAAAAAAAAAAAAAAAAGGAAAAAAAAAAGAAAAAAAATCAGGATTTATTTCTGCTTCTCCATACAAGGTAAGGTTTGTCCTTTTGTACCAATAGTGTAGGTCAAAGGGTATCACAGTAGTCACCTTGCACTGCTGAAGAGCAGTCTAGATCAACAGATGAATACAATGGTAAGAAGTCGTGATCTAAGTTCATAAGCTGGACTTAATTTATTGCCAATCAAACCAGAGTAGGGTAATGAGAAATAAAACCAAATCTTAAAACACCTTCCCTCCACCCCTCCCTTCTTCCCGGGCACAGCTTCACTTCCGAATTCTCTACCTACCACCCACCAGCGGTGCAGGCAGACAGGGAATGGAGGTTACGATCAGTTCATCACACGTTGTCTCTGCCGCTTCATCCTCTTCAGGAGCAGGACTCATCACACTCTTCCCCTGCTCCAGCATGGGGTTCCTCCCACGGGAGACAGTCCTCCACGAACTTCTCCAACATGGGTCCTTCCCATGGGCTGCAGTTCTTCACGATCTGCTCCAGCATGGGTCCCTTCCATGGACTGCAGTCCTTCAGGCCCAGACTGCTCCAGCGTGGGTCCCCCACGGGGCCACAAGTCCTGCCAGAAAACCTGCTCCAGCGTGGGCTCCTCTCTCCACAGGGCCACAGGTCCTGCCAGGAGCCTGCTCCAGCGTGGGCTTTCCCATGGAGTCGTGGCCATCTTTGGGGGTATCCACCTGCTCCGGTGTAGGGTCCTCCAGGGGCTACAGGTGGGCATCTTTTCCACCGTGGACCTCCCTGGGCTGCAGGGGGACAGCCTGCCTCACCATGGTCTTCACCACAGGCTGCAGGGGAATCTCTGCTCCGGCGCCTGGAGCACCTCCTCCCCTCCTTCTGCACTGACCTGGGGGGCTGCAGGGCTGGTTCTCTCACATGTTCTCACTCTTCTCTCCAGCTGCAATTTCTGTGCCACAGCAACTTTTTCCCCTTCTTAAATCTGTTCTCCCAGAGGCACTACCACCGTTGCTGATGGGCTCGGCCTTGGAGCCGGCTGGCATTGGCTCTGTCGGACATGGGGGAAGCTTCTAGCAGCTTCTCACAGAAACCACCCCTGTAGCCCCCCCGCTACCAAAACCTTGACACGCAGACCCAATACACACTGAAACATGAAATAACATCAAGGACTTCTAAAAGTGTCTGGGTTGTACACTTTTTCTAAACCAGGAGGACAACTTTTCCAGAATTATAAAAGAAAATAACAAGTTGTTTGGTAGGTGGTTGGTATGATGGCAGATAGTGTATTAATTGTAAGTATTATGAAAAGTGCTTGGAAATTTGGTTTTGCCAAAGGTAACAGTATGGAAATTGTTGACATGTTACTCCAAATTAATTGCATTTTTCTTTTGTATACTTTTTTTCCAGAAGAAAAGCTACAAAATGAAAAAGTTTCAAAAGAGATGAATGAATTTATCAGCAAAGAACAGAACAGTAACTCAGCATCACAGGAAGCAAAAGAAATTGAAGCAGATATGGCTCATGAAAAGAAAAGATCTCCAAATGCAATCGCACCTGATACAGAACTCAAAAAAGAGGGTAAAGAGAGGACAGGAAGGAGTGGGTCAAGAAGCTCTAGCAGTGGTAGCACTAGCAGCAATAGCAGAAGCAGTAGCAGTAGCAGCACTGTATCTAGTTCATCCTATAGCACTAGCTCAGGTAGTAGTCGCAGCTCTTCGCGTTCTTCCTCTCCTAAAAGGAAGAAAAGACACAGTCGCAGCAGGACGCCTTCACATAAAGTTAGGCGCAGTAGAAGCAGGAGTTACTCCCACAGAAATAGGAGAGAGAGGAGTAGGAGCAGGGAGAAAATAAGGGAAAGGAGAAGATCTAGTAGGAATCGCAGTGCTGAAAGAGGGGAGAGGCGAAGAAATCGGAGTCCTTCAAGAGAGAGAAGCTGGGATAGACGTAGAAGTAGTAGCCGTTCAAGAGACAGGCGAGCTAACCGTGCAAGCCGCAGCAGAAGCAGGGATAGACGTAAAACTGAAGACCAGCGTAGAAGCCCTACTGGAAATAGGCACAAACATAAAAGTGAGGGTAAAGATCAAGAAAGGAAGAAGGAGCAGGGCGGAGGTGTAGATAAAGACAGAAAAAAGAACAGAGAAAGGGAGAGAGATCAGGAAAAAAGAAAAGATAAGCCCAAAAAAGAGGAAAAAGAAAGTAAGGCTGGCAATCATGATGACAGTAGATTAAAGAGAAAAAGAGACAGTGAAAGAACTTTCTCTCGCAGTGATTCAATATGTGTGAAAATAATAAGACAGGATTCCAGACAAGAAAGCAAAAAAATTTCTACCAAAGATAGCAAAAAACGGTCAGGCTCTGAATCTAGTGCAAGGAGTAGTTCTGAATCACCAGGAAGCAGTAAAGAAAAGAAGGCTAAGAAATCGAAGCATATTCGGTCATGCTCCATGGAGAAATCTCAAAGGTCTGGTAAGAAGGCAAGCCGCAAACACAAGTCTAAGTCACGATCAAGGTAGTATACTTTTTAAGTATCTTGTCTGATTTTTTTTTTTTAATTTTTTGATATTCGTCTTCATGTGTACGGCATATGAAATTTTTTTTAATAAAGTATGGTATTTATTAAATTTTTTGTCTTAGGCAAAAGTAACTGTGGAGAATCTTTTAAAACTAGTAATTACTAAGCCTAAAGTGTGTGTGGGTTTGGGGGTCTTTTGTTTTTTCCAATTAACTTTTTCCCCCTTTTCCTTTATTTTTCAGATCAACGACTCCTCTTCGTCGTAAACGCTGAGGAATTTATGGCACCAGTGCTATGACGTTTAAAAATTCCATGAGTTATAAAAGGCTTGTCTCATTATAGAGGCACATTGTGGCTATGTAGGTGAAACCAGAATCCTTTTTTTATCTGTAAATAGGTGTATTTTTTCCAAATGCTGCTCAGAATTAAATACCTAATAGGATTTCTTTGTATTACATTTTTTCAAGAACGGTAGTGCTTATTAAGAATATAAACCAGGCCATTCTCTTTCAGCTGTAATGTTCTTAAAATTACTATTGAATGTACTGTGATGTCAATAAAGCTCTTTAGTTCATTTTTTGTTTAAAATTCTTGCACCTGCATTTTGTGTTAAATTGTAGAAAGTACTTTTAAAAAAAAGAAAGAAAAAGGCAGCTTTTTTGGTATAAAAATTTTTAAAGTACTTGAAAAAGATTTTAACGTAAAACACTTGTCAAAATATGTAATCCATGGACATGATGAGATTAATCTATTGGGGGGGTATGGAAGAACAAAGAAAAGACACATTATTTTTTCTTTAGATATGTGTAATAGATTTTTAATAACCTTTTTATTTGGACTAGCAAGTAATATATGCTGTGTGTGTAAAATATGGGTCACTGTAATACAGGCTATACTTAAACAGACTGAACCCCATTAGGAATATGTGCGACTAATTGATCTTGTGTGACAGTGTTGAGCTCTGGAACTATATTCCTCACCCAGTTTTCAGAGAGAACTTTCTGGATGTTCAGGGATATTACAGGAACAAGACTCACTATTTTAGCTGTTTTTATGGAATATATTTATAAATGGCACTCAGTACACATTAGAAAACTGACAATAGGTTAACTTTACATTTTGGCACATGCATTAAATCTGTAGTAAACATTAAAGCTGGTTATTTTTGTTAGTGTTATCAGAATTGTGATTCCTGTAAAGCTAATACATTGATCAGGCAGCAATGTAACTAAATTTTTGTTTTTAATATCACCATGAAGTGATAGAGGTCACTGATTACCTCCTCCTTAAGGAACTGAACTATTGCTATTAGTAAAAAGAGTGTGAAATAATACTAGTTAAAAAAACCAAACAACAATACACAACCCTAGGCCAGTGACTGTTACAGAAGAACATTAATTCAGGAAAAGATTGGAGATCTGTGCCTAGAAGGTTTGGTATGATACCAGTTGTGAAAAAGATAAAAGGTTTAACATCAAAGTAAGATCTCTTTGATGGCTGTATCTTCTAAGAAAAAAAAATATACTAGTACAGGCAACTTGCAAAGCATGTCTTCATGAACCGATTAATCCATTTAACTAAAATTAGAATTCAGCTATGCAGCACTTTTGCCAGTGTAATTTTTTTCATAAATTAGATGCAGAAGTAAACTGCTTCAGTGCAAAGAATGACATTTTAACTATACGTTTATTAAGCAAGCTAATGGCTGGTGAACACATGCATGTTTATCAAAACACTGTTACAGATAAATAATTAGTTAATCAGTTATAAATAACATACCCCCCCAATTAAGTCCTTTTACATAGACTAAGCAGTCAGTCATACCTATTAGCAAAATAAGGCATAATTTGCAACACACTACTTTTACTTCCATTGGTGTGGATATAAATAACGATGTATTGATCCAATCTCAGTACACTACTGGCTCTTGGTAAGAAAAGTAGGTAGCATAACAGTTCAGATGTCTTAGAAGGATGTCTTGAGAGAGAGAGAAGGAAACTAGAATTAAGTTTAAGAAAAGCTATTGAGGAATACAGTTTCCATGATGCATTGAATTTGATTTTCAGTTCAGATTTTATATTCTCTGTCTAATAATAAAAAAGATTGTGTATGAAAAGCTTTATATACTCTGCCAACAACTGGAATTCTGTCACTTCCTGTAAATATGAAAATTATTTTTTTGACACAAATGCACTTATATGGGTAGTGACTGTATGCCAATAAAAAGAGCATACGATCTCTGTATTTAACTGTTTCAGAAATCTTACTATACAGCATACTCCGCACTCAGTAATTAAAAATACATTGGTACTATGTCAGCTTTGCATACATTAGACTTCTTCCGTGTTTTAGAAACTCCCTTATGAATGTTTTTCAATGGTAAAGGCTAAAATGACATCCAGTCTTTAATTCCTTACATCTGAAGTGATCTTAAATTAAAACATGTGGAAATATATTAAAAAAAAGGGAATGTATAATGTTGGAGAAGTCTAAATTGGGTTGTTGCTCTATTCTTTTACATTTTAAAGTGAACACTGCAAAAATATTTCAGTGCACTGCAGGAGAGCAAGACATACGATTTTGAATGTCATGCAGCAACATGACATTCAGAGGCAGTTCCCTTGAAATATTTTTTAAGTAAGTAAGGGATGGTGTGGAATCAAGTGAAAAATGGTTTCCATGCAAATTGTTTTGAAGATGAATACAACAAAACCAATGTGATTATGTACCCCAAGGTACCCGTTACGCCATCTAAGAACAGGAACCGGCTGTGGACATGGATAAGCCAAAACAAAGTAGCTGGGTAAAATAGTCTAAAGATTGAGCAACTACACACTTTTTGAAATACGGCATAACTGGTTTGAAAAAAAAAATCTGTTGTTACTTGTGTCTTTGAGGCCCTGTCTTGTGGGAGAGGTTAGAGTCTAGGCTGCTGCTTTTAACTGCTGTTACCTTAAGGTCTGTGTTTAATAGAAAAAATGGACTAGCTACCTCTAGCTTAAAACGAGCTTATCCTCTTAAGGAAAATACATGCCAGTGTGCGTGTATTTAATTGCTTGTTACTATATTTTTTTTAAATTGCAAATATAAAAGCAATGGCAATGTAAGGATTGGCTTGCTCTCTCCAGATTATGCGTTTGCTTTGCTAAATAAATGAAAAGTAATGAATTAATTTCCATAAGTAATATGCAGAAGCAGACTTTGAAGGAAGGCTTAGTTTTGTGTCTTAAGGAGACCGTGTGTCTTAGCATGAAGGATTTCTTTGAGCTCTGTTTTTTCAGTGACTCTGAGGTGTTATTAATAACTCGTAAGTCCTGTACACAGTGAGCTTTGCCAGATGGAAAGTAGGTGAGTAGAGAAGTGGTGCACATACGCACTAAGGAGGTTTGCCATATGTTTAATTGCTGCCGCAACAACCTTCTTTAAGACCTTTCAGTAGTCCTTACTTAGCTTTTTAAAAAAAAATAAAATCCAAACTTTAACTACCAGGTGAATTCCACTGTATTTACAGGAGACCTGTAAATGGGCAGCTTTAAGCAGCGAGGGTTGTAGCACTGGGCAAGGTCAGTAAATAGAACGGACTGGCATTAGGTAGAGGGAAGAGTGAGTCAAACCTGGACTGCTTGCACTACTCCATACCTCCTGCTGCCTGGAGGGTGCTCCTGCCCCTGGCTTTGTGCAGGCCGAGCCTCCCGCCTGCCGATGCCTGCGGATGCTGGTGTCCGCATGGCCGGGCAGGGAACCCGTCGGCTGCGCTCATCTGCCTGGGAAGCGCGGCAGCGCTGCCAGCTGCTGCTTTCATGTGCCGCTCCCTTCTGGCCAGCTTTGGTTTTCGTGGGACTTTCTCATGAGACCTGCAGCTCAATAAAGCGGCAGAAACCGATTATTTTTAAAAACTGTCTTAATTCTTTACCATTTAAGCGTGTTAAACTACCTTGCTGTGGGGATCAGAAGATGCTGAGGCCTGCCAAGGGGAAAGAGGAGGGGAAGAAGAGCTCGCTGTGTCTGTCAGCTCGCAGCAGTGTATGGACTCGCAGCCCTCAGGCGAACCTCGGTGCGGGGCCCCGGGCAGCAGTGCTGGGGTGAGGGAGCGGGGAAGGCAGCCTTGATCCTCCTGGGCTGCAGCCTGGACTTTGCAAACCGTGACACGGCAGCCTCTGCAACAGCAGCAAAGCAGCTTGGATGGTTCCAAAGAGAAAGTGCTCGGGAGTTCGTCTCAAGCCCTGGCCATCTTGGCGGCCCCAGAGCTCTGCTGTGCGCCACAGCTGTGTAGCGCAGGCTGTTGGGTATCACTTCTCTCCTCTCCTGTGCCGCCCCTGTCCCAGAAGCAAGGAGTCTCGTCATTTGGGCCCTCCCCTGCGAGTCCAGCATGTTACTTGGTAATGAAAGACACTGGTGGCTGATCACTGTGTCATCCGAAGGAGCCTCTGCTGAAGGAGTGTTTTCTTGTTTGAAGACATGTAAGGATCAGGTCCACAGGCAGGAGTGTGAGGGCATAAGTTGAAATAAAACCACTGGTGTGAATTTTCAGCAGAGCTTCCAGGTGAAGCCACGGCGAGACGTGCCACAGCGCACGGGTCGGCGTTCCTGCAGGCCGGGTCTCGCGGGCAGAAGGGGCACCAAGCCTGCTATATCAGCGGTGTTACAATGCGAAAGGCATCGGGCCGCTGTGGTGCTTTCCTGTTGCGAAGGGAGAAGTAAATAAAGAAGCATTTCTTGCTTCTTGTACCGCAACTTCTTAAGCTGGAATCTTTTTCTTTTGAAAACAAAAAAACCCGACAAAAAACCGTAAGTGCTTGTAATGGTCTGTCCAGCGATTTGTTTTGCTTCCCTTACGTTTTATACAGTAAGTATTCGGCCTCGCCCCAGCCGCCGGAGCCTCACACGGCCTCACGCAGCCGCCGCTGCCTCGGCCGGCGGCAGGAGACCCGCACCGCTCCCGCGGTGAAACCCAGCGCGGCGGGGCTGCGAGG
>NW_010972820.1:3308278-3326804 GCF_000737465.1 Haliaeetus leucocephalus | reverse complement strand
GTCCTCGCCCGCTTGCCCTGCCTTCGCGCGGGGAAGGCCGAGCCGGCCCCACCACAGCCCGTCGGGTCCTGGTGGGCTCGCCGCGCATCCAGCAGCTCTCCCAGGGGAGACGTGTCCCCCTGCCACCTCCTTCGCCAGCCCTTCGGCCCAGAGGCCCCTGCAGACCTCCCCGCCGCTCACCGCGGCCTAAAATCGCCTTGGGCCCGCTACTCTGGGCGCGGTGCGGCGTTGCCGAGGCCTGGGCGGCAGCTGGATGGCGAGTGGGTGCGCGTGAGGCCTGGGAGGGCCGGGCCGTAGGTTGGCAGAGCGGGGGTGGGGAACGGTTTTCGAGACGGTGGCCTTGGCCTGTCTCTGCGCCGTCCGCGGGGTTTTCTCACTTGTGTTCCCTTACCAATTCATACAGTACGAAACGAGCGGGCAGCTCTCTGTTTCTTGTTCCAGTATGTAACGAAGCGGGAATAGGAGCCCGCTGTTGACAGCTATGAAGTGTGTGCGTGTACGCACCGCTTGTGGTCAGAGTAAATATTTCGGTGAAATTCTCACCAACTGAAACATTTCAGCTGCATGAAAAGTTCCTTTTCATTCAGGCTCTGAAAAATGTTATCGCGCATAATTTGAGAAGTACTGGCGTGATGGACTAGCATGTGCTCTTTTATTTAATCCCCATGCACTGCCTAAGTACGATGGTGAGCAAATGTCTAAAGATTTGCTTAATATTGTTCTAGAGCGGCATTGTTAAACTGGGTTTGTTGCCTGTGAGCTCTCATAAAGCTGATGTTTTCCATTCGGTTGCCTTTCTTTTATTTATGCAGATGACCATGCTGATCAGACAGGCCTGAGAGGTACCCTTCAGCACTGCAACTGGAAAACACAGCTGAAATCCAGTAGTACTCTGCCTGTCTCTCTGACTGAAATAAAAAGCAGCATGTAAGTATTGTGTCTAAAATAATCCTGCGTGACAAGGACTATAATTTTCTATAACAATTTAATTTTACTTTGTGACAGTGTCACATGAAGTCATTTTTAAATCTCACAAATGTTTAAATGTCTGATGTGGCCTATTTTTGTTTTATTAATTACTAACTTAAAAATTACAGGTATGTAGCCATCTGTTTTGGAAGATACGTTACATATACAGTGTATAAAATCTGCTTGTTATTAATCAAGTATAACTAGAGTCTCTAAAGGAACATGAGTTTATTTTTGTTTTTAATTTTCTGATGCAGAATTTGTTTTTCCCATATTTCAGCTGACGTGAAATATCGGTATTAGTTTCATGACATTCAGCTTTCATTATTTAGGCTCACTTTGAAGAGACTTTTCAGCACTTCACACCCATCAGTGGATTTAAAGGAAATGAAAAAATTCCAGCGTCTCGCGCATAAGTGGTGGGATGAAGAAGGAGAATATTCAGCCCTTCATTCTATGAATGATATTAGAGTGCCATTTATTAGGTATGGTTTTAAAGACAGATTTTTTTTTTTTAATATGTACTATTTCTGGATAATCTCAGAAAACATCGTAAAATAAAAACAATTACCAGTGCTTAAGATAACTGCTTATTGCATCTACTAAACCACCTTGTATATTTGCCCTTAATCACATCCCTTTTCTTTCAGAGATACTCTGTTGAACATGAGTAGTAATTATCATCTGGGAAATCCACTTTCTGGAGTAAAGATTCTCGATGTTGGCTGTGGTGGTGGACTGCTAAGTGAGGTAAGAAACAGTGTGCTCTGGTTTCTCTTGTTAAAAAGCGTACAAAGTCTTTGAATTGTTTTACACTGCTTAATTTCTAATCCTCTAAGTAGGAGCTTTTCTTTTCTATGATATATTAGTTACGGAATGTTTTGAGGTGCAGTGCATTCTATAAAACCCATAGAATATTAGCTTAGCGTAGTGATGGTTTACAGAAAAGGAGGGAGTTGGTAATGAGAAATTCTAAAATTCTGAGGTTCATCAGAAAAATAAGATTCCAAACACTGTAAAGAAAAGGAGAGGGGAAGGATGATGTAAAAGTCTTCAAGTATTCCTCTGGGCAGTCACAGTATGACTACTTTTTTTTTTTCTTTTTTTAATTTACAAGCCTTCACAAGAATACTTTAATCATGACAATCCTCATTACCAAAGAAGTATTTTCTATTACAAAACTTGTTGTTACATGTTAATTTCTTTGAAGTGCTTATCTTCAGGTTTTTTTGTATTGGGGGTGGAGATTTTTGCCTTTGCTTTGATTTCATGGGAAAAGCACGGAATAATGTCAAACACCTGCTGATGTTACAGCTGCTTCCCGAGGAGTCTGCACAACCTTGGGACTAAGAAGTAACTATTTGTGGTGGAACCATTTGGTCACACAGGCTCTGAACAGTGCTGTATCCTATCAACAGACGAGGGATGGCTTGTGAATTTAGGATTACAGATCTGGTTGACTTACTCTGCGAATTTCATCAGCATCTGAAACGAGGTGTTACAAAGGGACCCGAATCTCTCCCCGTGTTTTCTTTTCTTTCTTTTTTTTTTTTTTTTTATTTCTTTTATTCTGAGCAAAATCCTGTAGCCTTATGAAAGCATGCTCTCCGACAAGGCTGGCAAAACTGGTGTGCTGCATCACCTTCTCAGGCTGAACAACCGGTGAATTTCAGGTTGGAATAACATACATGTGGTCATGTTCTGCAGCCTGTTTCAGTTTCAAAAGAGGTGATGGCTGAGGTGTTAACCTATGAGTAAGAAGACACTGGAGAAACTTGAGTGACAGCCAAGCCTGATGCTATCCTAGTAAACATCAGTGTTTAGTTCTCAGCAGTGAGAAAGTCACGGAGATAATCATATATTAAGTAACCATTAAAAAGATATGAGGATTTACCATTACAGGTGGATGTTGAAGAAAGTAATGACAGTAATTAAATACGGCATTGTTTTCCCCCCTTTAAACTACTGTGTTGATTTTCCCCCTTTGTTTTTCCTCTGTCAGAGGGTAATAGTGGAGGAAATCTTTATTTGGTGTAACAAAATGGATTCAGAACAATTTATTCTAAAAGACAATTTAAATGTGTATATTCCAGTATATAATTTTCTAAGAAAATTAACACCACCTCCCCCAAATCTAAGGGTTTTCTTGCTTTAATAAACATTTAAAATAAAACTGCCAGATCAGAGCTCATCATTTACTGTTGTCTTGTTCTCTGATGGCTGTTTTCCGCATCATATATGTTCCTTGCAAAGTTGCAGACACAAACTTTAAGTAAATTGTTTTCATGCAGAGAATAAATTATACTCTGTATTATTAGCCTTTAGGTAGACTGGGAGCTTCGGTTACTGGAATTGATCCTCTGGAGGACAACATTAGAACAGCAGATCAGCACAAGTCATTTGATCCGGTCCTGGCCAAGAGAATACAGTACAAGTCCAGTTCACTGGAGGAGATTGTGGAAGAATCTATGGAAACCTTTGATGTAATTGTAGCTTCTGAAGTAGTGGAGCATGTGGCTGACCTTGAAATGTTTATCAAGTGTTGCTCTCGGGTCTTAAAGGTAAGAGAGTTTTTGCTTTCATTATTGGGAATATTTATTCTCTTTTATTATTAAGGCTTTCATTTGAAGGAATGTGAAAACACTTACACCTGCATTCATTTCTCCACCTTGAAGTCTGAACCATGCTCTAGAAGTGCCTTCCATTCTCCTCCATGATGCAAGTACATCTTCCCAACTTCAATAATTGAAGTTAGAGGAAATCTGTTTCCTCAACCCTGCCTTAGAAAAGTGTTAATGGCATTACCTAGCATTGCAGTGTTCCTTTGCATCAAGACCTTAAGAAATCTGGTTGCATCTGATTTCACCTAGGTGAGAGAAAACATGGCAGTGCTGCTGTTGTTGGATGGCTATGGCTCAGACTGCACTGAGACTGATTGTAATGATGTTTCTGACTCACCAGATTCTATTCTAGCTCTAGCATCACATCAGATGTGCTCCTGGATTGCTTTTAAAGGGTCACAGTTATGCTTGGAGTTAATTGGGTGGTTTATTTCTCTTGATATTATTTCATTTGTAAAGAGGGTTGGTAGGCTCAGTACACAAGCAGCAGCAGCTTTCCTTTAATCTCTTAATTTATCTTCCTGGTCATCAGAAGGAATATAGATTATTTGAATGGAACGCTTAACTAATTTTCAGCCTGCCGGGGACACAGAAATTATGCTTTATTTCTACCAAAGAGTGTCTTAAGTACTTAGAATTAATTTCTGGCTTGTTTTTTGACCCTGTAATCATTAAAACAAGCACAGCATTCAGCAGTCTCAAAAATTAGGCAGTATTGCATATTTTACTTCGGTTTTAATTTTAAAAAAGTGTTTCTTTTTACAGTAGGTATCGTATATACCTTAATACCTTTTATTAATCCATTTCCTGGGCAATGTTATGTTATAAGTGACTTTGTTAGATATTTTGGGGGCAAGGAAATGGTTTTCAGACCACCCAAGGCTTTGATTAGGTTGACTGTTTGAGGACTACTGAGTCATACTGTTACAACATTATATTCTTTATTGTATTTAAATGGCATACTTGTAAATACCTGTCCTGGGATGAAATTAGTTCTTACTCTTGCAGCATGTAGACTTGTAGATAGACAAACTATGTGTTTTAATATGATTAAATTTACAATTTTTTAAAAAATTAAATATTCTTCTAATTGAACACTTAATCTTTTAATTAGCCTGAAGGTTCTTTATTCATTACTACAATCAATAAGACACAGTTGTCCTATGTCCTGGGAATTGTGGTTGCAGAAAAAATAATGGGCATTGTACCAGAAGGAACACATGAGTGGGAGAAGTTTGTTCCCCCAGAAGAGCTGGAGCGCCTCCTGGAATCAAGTAAGTTCCAGACTAGATGAAGGGAATGCAGAGAGATGCCAAAATGATCCCTGTAGAAATGGCAAGGGGATAAGCTAGGTGGGGTCAGTGCTAGGAACAATACACAGCTTTTCCTATGTGAATTACCAGTCATAAATTATGAGTATCATTTCTGGTTTAAAGACACTACCGCTTACTGGATTTTGCATAAAATAACTAAGTGGAGTCCTAAGAATGCAGAGATTACTCAAACAAAATCACTGTTACAGCTGCCCTCTGTTTGGTAGCCTAAATTAAAATTCCAAGGTTTTCCATCCTGTTCTGGTGATGGAATGTATGCTCTGAAGTGGTTCATATGCTGTAGGTGAGGTTTGAGAAAATAACTGTATTGGCACTCAACTGTATTGGCACTCCAGAGCTGCACTGCTGCCACTGCATTGTTTGTCATCTTTCCCTTGGGAGAAGGTGTTTTTATTTTTGGTTGCTGCCCCATGTTCTTTATTCATATTAACGTTGCTAAAAGATTTCTTAAAAAATGTGAAGATGAAACCTACCACAAATCCATTGGTCATTTCTTGAGAAACTGTATGATACTGATTTAAAAAAAATAATTAAATTGCCCTGGTTTGATTGCTTTTAAAATGGACAAACCACAGAGCTGGGAAGAGTTCTGCCCATTGCCCTCCTTGCATGCAGATGTTTTAAAAGCCCTGTCACCAAATATTTCACTGTGCTTTAGTTCACTGTAAAGAAGCTGAAGTGCGAGTTGAGCTGTTCTCTTGGCAAGGTCTTTTCCTGGCACTTTGCAGTGATGCTGTAAGGAACATGAGTAATACTGGTTCACATGCTGGTGGTTCTTTCTGTTCTCCCTTCAAAAGGAGAAGCAGGTGCAGTGGAGTGATTTGTTTTGATGGAGTGTTTGTTTTCTGCCTTCCCTCATGTACCCTGCTGGGACACAGCATAGCCACGCAGTGAACTGAGATCTGCTCAGCAGGGAGTGCTAAATCACTCTACTTGCACTGCATCCTTGATGGCATTCTTCTGCCTCTTTCTTGTATTTTCCATTCCTAAGGGAAATCTACAGAATCCTTCCAAAGATATGCTCAGATTGTGATTTTGAAGTGCGTGATGTCGATCTGAAGAATGTCTCCACCTACAGAAAACATTACCAGTCACCCAAATGTGATGTTGTGAAGTTAGGGTTTCTAGCATACCACTTTGCAGTGGCTCACCATATAGCGTGCTGCTGCCAACAGCAGGACCCACTGTCACCAGTGATGCCTGTTGCCACTGCTTGTGGTGGTGTCTGACAAAGGCCAGCTCGTGAAGCACTGATTCCTAGCTCAGAGGAAGAGGCGTGTTTCAGACTTGCTGTTCTAAAGGGTTTGATGTTGCAGTGACTTACCATATTTAAGAACATGGGTTGCTTTATGGCTTCTTTCTTTCCTAGATGGCTTGTCAGTCAAGACTGTGAATGGGATGTTGTATAATCCCCTCTCGGGGTCATGGAGCTGGATGGAAAGCACGAGTGTTAACTATGCAATGCACGCTGTGAAGTCTGGGCTTCAGGGACAGTCAAGCCCAACAGACGTCCCGTCAGAGGTGGAAAGTGAACAGCCCTCAGCCACAGCTGGTACTACCATGTGACTGTCTGAGATGTGTGGTGACGGACTGTCACCAGAACAGAAAAGAAGGTTTTACCCAGATGGACATAATAAAACCTTTTGTAACAACAAGCTTGCTGTTTGCATTAATAATGCTTATGCTATTTTTGGCCAAATATTTTAGGGCAGTCTCAGAAAAAAACAAGTGCCCATTATCTCAGGAATCTTTTAAGATTGAAATGAGCAAAGCTTTTAAAGAGTAAGTATTTTTATAAGAAAGTAGTTTCAGATTGTTGGACAGGGAAATGCAAATTATTCTGTTGGTAGCTTGGAGGAAACTCTTATATGTGATGGCATTTTCAGTCCTACCAGGAAAACAGATCTCCACAGAATAATTGCTTAAATGTAGAATGAGTTAAAAAACACAATGATGTATGATAAATAAAATACCTTAGGTATTTAAGTTACTCAACTTAGTTAAAATACATTAAACACTTAAAAACCACAAACACTTGTTTCTAAAAAAGAGCGAGCAGCAAACCTTTTCTGTTGGGTCATGCTATTTCTATAGCTGACGTGAGCTAACTGTGCAGCAGAAGAGTCTCCTAGACCAGAGTGCCTCAGCTGTCAGAAGCCTCTTCACCATAAAGGTACTTGTAGCTATGCCTATTGTTCCAAATTTCTCCCTCTGCCCAAATAAAGGGAAGTAAAGTTGCAGGTAAAATTTTACTAAGCAACCAGAGCTTTATGCTGGAAAAAGGATACATTAGCAGACTGTCATAGAATTGAAGTGCCATACTTGCTCAGTCTTAAAGTCCTAGTGCCAGGGTAATGAAAAGTGTTGATTCACAATGAAACAGAACTTTCGAAATAAAATTCTTGGATGCGTCCATGGCTGTATCTCTTTCCTTCTCTCTCTTCTTTTTCTTTCAGCTTTTATACAGGTAGAGGCGGTGGCCTGGCTTTGTTTGCAGGGATAAAAATGAAACTTCTTTTTCTTTTTTTTTTTTTCCTTTTTGCTCTTGTTGCTCTTTGTGCTTTTTTGTATTTTTTCTTTTTTGTCTTTTTTTTTTCTCTTTTTTTTTCTTTCTTTTTTGTTACTTGTGCATTTCTCCTGCTGTAGAGGTTTGGTGGGCTAAATTATTGTTTTACACATTTGCATTCTTGCTGCTTTGCTGTATCTGCATGTCACCTTGGGGTCCAAGTTTCATGATTTATCTGATGATGCCTGGAAGAATATAGTTAATTTATAATGGAAATAATAGTAATTCATAGGTATTAATACTAAAAAGGATTATCTAGTGTGATGATTTCCATGACAGTAAGTTCTGCTTTATAATATTTCTTTGGGCTATAGCTTGGCTTTGAGAAGAAGATTCATGTAAAGAGTTCAGTGATGAAGAAGCCACTATGTTGGTAAGTAAATTGTTCCAAAAGGTCATCAGTTGAAGTGGTCTAACCTCAGATCGCAGCCAGTGATGTCTTTAACATCTTTTTTAGGTTAAGGACCTCTATCACCTGTAGTTTTGAGTCAAGTCACCCCTTACTTTTCTCTTAGATAAATGGACTGAGATTATCTCTACAGCTGTTACCACTATGGTATAAGTTTCTGTCTTCATATAAAATTTTGTGGTAAACATCCTTTCTGAAGCATGACAGTGGAAATGGATGCGGTGTTTCAGCAACGGTCTTCCTAATACTGTCCGTAGAAGGAACACCATCATTCTCTTTCTGCCTGACCACTTTCTTCTGCATGGGAGTCTGCTCCATTGGTCATGCATGCAGCGTGGCACATAGCGTTCAGGAGAGGAGTGACACTGGGAATAATGTGGAGCCAGAGCAGATAACCAGCAGTCTTTGTTCCTAATGGTATATTTAGGCATGTTAAACCATGCAGCTTGAGTGAGTTCCCCATACCAAGTTACCAGCTTCAGTCTAAGTTATTACAACTGTGTGACTGTTTCAAATTTTACCAACAGTGAAGTGAAAGAAACAGTATCTGAAAAGCACTGGGACCTGGACAGATTCCTGGGGTAGCCCACTAGAGACATCCCCCAAGGGGGACAGTTCCCCCCTTCACCTATTTGTTTTGAGACCTGTCAAGCAAAATAAAACTAACGTAGCTAAAACTGGAATAGAACAGCTGATTTTTGTTTGCCTTAAAAGCCCTAAATCCAGCTGTTTGTGTGACCAGCTGTTATCCTGGCTTTCTCATCCTTTCCTTTCTTCCCAGTTGATTGTTGCTTGCTTGTAGTTTTTCATTAAACTGTGAGCTGCCTGGGGAACAAACTGGTTTTTTCACTGGTATTTCTATTGCATGTAGCACAAAAAGCCTTTGATGCTGCTTGGGTTCTCTGCCCAGGCTCACAAGAGGGATCACATACCTAATTAACAATGGCTGGCATTTAAGGAACAAGCACATGGACCTGGTTGTCCATGGATACCCCTGTTATTGACAAAAACCTTATTGCAAGCACCTGACCTTCTGCTCCTACATGTGTATAGGAGGCCTGTCAATCTGAGAGTGTTTAGCAAATGGTGTGGGCAAAGGAGTGGGGACTGCTTTAACAGGTCCTTGTACCCATGGCGTGTCTCCAAATGTCCCAGTGTGCTCCATCCTTGGTCTCCAGACCTCAGTTTTCCTCTCCTGGTGGAGTATCCTAACTATTCTGGCTGTATTTCATCCCCCTAGTTAAAACAACCTCTTTTGAAGCTAGAAAGTAAATGATTGAACTAGAGATAATTTTAGTGATAACAAAGTGCAAGAATATCCTACACCTTGCTTTTTAGCTGGTTTTTTTGGGTTTTTTTGTTTTTTTTTAAATCTTTGCTTTATTCATAAATGCACATCTCTGGCACAGCATAATCAAATTCAGTACTGTGCTCTGAATACTTACTACGTATTCATGCTGCAGAAACTTTTTTTTTAAAATCTGTGCATAGGAAACCCATCAAGATTTCATGCTTTTCTTAGCCCAGTTGCTGTGGAAATTTAATAGGTGCTATTGAATGGACAGAATTTAAGTCAAATAAATTTGCAAATCTTTTGGCTTTCCTTTTGTAAGTTGTTGATGAGTATGGAGCCTTAGTTTTGACG
Organism: Haliaeetus leucocephalus; assembly: GCF_000737465.1. NCBI lineage: Eukaryota > Metazoa > Chordata > Aves > Accipitriformes > Accipitridae > Haliaeetus > Haliaeetus leucocephalus. The sequence continues at coordinate 3,317,260 of NW_010972820.1, read as the reverse complement.
CTTACAGGAATACTGTACTGGTAGGAGGTAAAAATGTTATAGCACCAGGCATGCACCTGGGACTATGGGTGAGGCAAGAGGTGATTCTTGCCTTGAGATTGGGAAAACTTCATATTTGGGGCTTGCTCTTTTTCAGTCTCTGTGTTTATTTCTGGTTGGAGACCTTTGACTCTCCTATGCCTAGTCATTTGTTTCTGCAACACAACAAATCAGAGCAAGGAGCTGATCTGGCCAAAAAAAATCAACAGAGCAAACAATGGTTCCGGGTGGTCTCAGCTATTCAGCTCTGTTGTGGCTCGTCGTGTTGTCTCATCTCTACCCTATTGCTCCACAAGGTCCCAGTCCCAGCCCTTTGCTGAGACTGATGCTTGTCCGAGTTGTAAATTTTTTTTTTCTTTCTTTTGATTTTTTTTTTCCCTTGGGTTGCTGGTGGTGGTTGTGCTGTTCAGGGAGCTGAATTCTCCCACTGTCTAGGACTAGTGCTAGCCAGGAGGTGAGCAGTGGGAGCACATGGCCAGGGAGAAGGTGGGGCAGGACAGCCTCTTGAGGGGCGGTAGACTTTCAGGTTGGCTCAACCTGTCTTGTGAAACAGCACTTTCAGATAATAATTGAAACATTAATTGCACTCAAGTCCAATTTGAGTAGTATGAGACCCTCAGAGGAGATTTGCATTTCATTTCCTGTTTAAATAAAAACAGAACTTGAAGCTTTCATGATGTTCTGTTATGCTATCTCGTTGCCCATTGTTTCTTGGTGGTCCAGTGACATTTCATGGCCATTTTTGCAGGACTTCACAATTTCTTTACATACATTTCCACAAATACCCTGTGTCAGATTTCTAGGGAATGGAAAAAAGGAGGGAGAAAGTAGTAGGAAAGGAAACGTGTAGTGGCTGTGAGTAGAGATAAGAATAAAGACTATCTTGCAGAAATTTTTTCTGAAAATGGCTTCTCAAGTTCTTTCATTATGTTGAAATCTCAGCTTTAATTAAAAAAAAAAAGCTTATTTTCCACACACTTCTAAGAAATACTTGAAAGGAATAATTGCATGCAGTCTAGAGGCCTGGAAGTCAAAAGGCTCAGCTTCTGTAATTAGCCAGCCTGATGAAGCATACTGGAGGAGAAGAAGTGAGGCAGAACATGAATCATCGCATGAATGTTGATACTGTAGTTGCAGAGATTTGAGAGGCAGCCAGGAGTACCTGGAATGGGGGACAGCATTGAAAAGCCAGAAATTGTAGAAGGAAGAAGGGCGATGCCAGGAAGATAAATACAATTCCAATGGAGACAAGAAATGTGAAGCAAAGGTATAGAGGGCAGTCAGGTTCGAGTGTGCCTTCGAAGAGGAACGGAACTACTGATGGTTGGGAGAGTGGCTCTGTGTAAGACTGAAGCATAATGGTTCAGGTATTCACAGCCTCCCACTTGTTTTTGCATGTTAACCTCCAGTGCCTCATTCCAAGTGCCAACCCCCTCGCTGAGCCCCTGGGAAGGAAAGGTGGGCTCCTCTCACTTCAGACTGAATATTGGTCGCTTAGTAATCATGAGCAGCTGCCAGCTCCCTCAGTCATGGTGCTCCCCATGTATAGAGGACCTCTTACCCTGCCACATGCAGATGTATTCCCACTGTACTTCTTTGCATTTAATTCCCTTTTATCAGGAGCATAAACTAGAGCAGAACTTCTCCGCTATGTATCCGAAGATGCCCATAGGTACGAACAACTGGTATCCTAAAACTGCAACACTGTTGACTTAAGTCAGCATTTATTTAATAAAATTACTAACATTATCTTGTTAAAGGGGAAAAACGCAGAAGCCCAAATGCGTAACTTCTCTTTCCCATCACCTCCCTTTCAAGCTCTCGAACTGCTCCACGGCACTGCTTCTCCCTTACTGCCTCTGCTGGGCTTTGCTGAGCCTGCGAGGGAGTAGTAACACTTAGTGTAAAATCAGTCCCTCTAAAGCAGAGTTTGGGGTTTATTTGGTTCTGTGCTGTTGCAGAATAACTTTCTGTTTTTCCGACTTGGGGTGAATTTTGTTGCATTGTCTCCTACTTCATGATGAGTGACCAAAAAATAGTTATTTTTATGTAATGCACTGTCTTGCCATCATAATCACGTATTTTCCCCAGCCCCTTCTCCAACAGAAAGTAGAAGTCTGCTTTTATAACCATTTCAAAATCATTTGGTTCTGCTTAGACTGAACAGTACTATAAACTTGAATAAAAATAACTATTTTCAGATTATGTTTTTGTGATAAAAATCATCCTGTATTTCCCCTGGTTCCTCCAGGTTATAGGACAAAATGCTGATCATTGAAAGTTTGTGCTAACAGTAGACTTTATTTGTATTGACAGATGTCCCATTTTCTTGAAGCAATATAAAATGATGTCATGTTTTATTCTAGCCAGAAGGGCTGGGATTTCACCTAGGCTGTAAAATCACCTGACCTGTCTTGACTTACACATGCATTAATTGCACAGCCACCTCGCAGTGCATTAGGAATTCAGGATATATACACTTTGATCTGCATTTTATTGTGCTTTTATTCCCCCATGGAGTCACGCCAGTAATATAATCAATACTCACTTTTTCTAAAATATAATACATTTTTGTTTTGCTTAAAAGGATCGTGAAGACCATTAGTGTTCCATTAATAAATCTGAAACTGCTGTTGCGTCCTCATGAGATGTGTTAACTTAAAAAAAAATCAGCCCTCAAACAACCTGGAGATTGAACTGCTAATATTGCCTTGTACAGTAGATGTATTATAAAAACTTGCAATAATAGAACATACAGAAAAAGATGTGTTTATTTTCCTGAATCAGAATAAGCACATACAACCTGAAGACATATAAAAATGAAAGTAAACAAAATACACAATAAAAAGGAGACCTCAAAAGAATGTATCCAACTCGCATAAATAACTGTCAAAGTTAGCAGATTTACCCTGAATGCCCTCTGATGAAGCATAGCCCCAGCACTGAAACTTGGGATTTAATTCCCGGCTTTGCCTTCCAGCTGTTGGAGAAACAGCAGCTCAGTGCCTTGCCTCTCTTGATCCACTGTGAAGATACGCTTTACAAAACTCATGGGACCTGGCTACCCCCGAGCCCTGGGGGATCTGCCCCGCTCCCCAGCTGTAACCGAGGAGGTTCTGACCCGGAGGAGCACGTCCACAGCCACCGAGTGCCTGCCATGGCCACAGGAACACTGACCATTGTGTCTCTGCCACACTGGGGAATGTTAAAACCCAGTAAACCCCAATGTTGTTCTTTCTAAACAAAGCAGCACCAGATTTCCTTTCAACATCCAAGAGAGGTGCCTCTGTGTTCCTTACACCCCTCCTTACCCCTCCCAATCCTAATAACAAGACCATCTGACAAAGCTTTTGAACAGCAGGGTGGTTCCCTGAGCGTGGGCTTGCCAAAAGGTACCCGCTAAGGAGAAGTGCGTGTGGAGGACGAGATCTGGCTCACCCTGCTATGGCTGCTGACTGTGTCTGGAGATGCCTTGTTTTTTCCTTCTCCAGAGGAAGTGTGAGTCCCCAGATGAACCTCGATGCCAAAGGTTCTGAAGCTGTAGGCAGGTGAGATGATGTCCCAGGGCAGGACGAGAAAGGGAGGATGCTACGTGGGCTGAAATACTTCGAGGCGGGTAATGGAAGAAACTTCAAATGGCTTGTCTAGGCAGGACAGCGTTCCCATGTGGGTTGTGCAGCGTCTCTCCCTCATTGAATCCTATCTGTAGATAAAAAAAAAGCTTCTGTCTACATGACTATTTGACAAGCACCTTCTTCCAGAATCAAATTTCACATTTAACCAAAATCCTGCTACCTGCTACGGTGCTCATAAGTTTGCCTTCTCAGAGGATGCGGACAGCAGGCTGTCGGCTCTGCTGCTGTCTCTCCCATCCCTCTTTATTTCCAGACCTCTTGGGAGATGAAAGCACAGCCTTGGCCTGAGGGACACGGCCTCTGGAAGGGGCTCTCCTCCTCCCTGTTTGCATCCCTTCTTGTTCTCCTCTCACTGCCTTCAGCTGGGAGTTGATTTGCAAACAAATGTGTCATGCTGGAATGATCACCTCTTCACATTTTGTGGTCCTGTTGCCCTGGATTGACAGGGTTTGTGCTCACTAATGGTACATCGCTGTTTTGCAGGGTCTGCAGCAGCTAGTGCTTTTATCTCTGTCATTACCACCTTAGGCTAGTTGCTAGCTAATCTAAGGCAGATGCAATAAACAACTAATTTTCCCACAAAACCACCACATCTTACTTAACACGGTAAATTCTGAAGACCACATACATCTTTTGAAAAGAGTAAGTATGGTAAAGAAAGGAAATCTGTGTAAGGAAATCTGCAAAAACTTCATACATCTCTATTATTAATCAAATATGAACTGAGACGCCAACCAGGTAACACCAGTATGTACTGCAAATCTTACTTCTTCTGATCAGAGGGTGCTGTAAATGGGAGAGCACTTAAATGGGCGAAGACTGGGAGCCACTGCACTAGGCTATGGCAAGCAATCTGTAGCTGGTTCCCAACCCTGTTCTGCTACTGAGAGTTTTACATGAAAGATCTGACTATAAAGGTGTGTAACCCCCCCCATGACATTATAAGGGTTGTCAGTTGTCCAAAAAGCTTGTAAAAAAGTGTAATAAAATTAAAAACAACTAAAGAATTGTGAGACTGTAGGTCTGTCAACTGAGTAGGAGACAGCTATACTCAGCTGCCAGCCTGAGTATTTCCACCTGCAGAAAGCAGGAGGTTTCACACAAAACAATAAATTTTTTTTTTTTTTTTGTGAAAGCAAGGAACCCAGAGTTATTTACATCATTCGGGGCAGTCTCAGGGTATGTGTCACCTCTGAAGGTGGCTTTGTTTACCAGAAAGTGCAAGGTAAATTCTGGGGAACTGCTGGAATTGCACTTAATGGGGACTTAGATATATGTACTTCTGTATAGCACAGTAGTAGTAGTAGTTCAGATTCTGGATGTTTTGCATTTCCTCTGTATTTGTACCTTTGTATGTCATTAAAGTTTTCATTACCCCCTTTTCTAAATCCAAACCAAAACACAGCATAAGTGTTTTGCAGCTATACCTTGGCTATTTTAACTGAATAATTAAAAAGACATGCATATGAAACTCAAGCTGCCCAGAGAGATCATTAATATTACAACAAAAACAATCCTGGCAGCAGTCAGCGATTATTTCAGAAGGATCTTGGAGAGCCGGCTGGCAATGAAAAAGACTTCCCCCCCCCCGCCAAACTCAGCCCTCACCACAAAACCCTATTAAATTATGTCTTCTGCAGACAAGGGCTCAGGAAGTTTGGGCTGTTTCAAAGAGAAGGAAAGCATTTCTGTACCACCGGTGGATGCCCTGCCAGCACATGAAGCCAGAGCCCAACCCGAGCAGGGGTGTCACTTTGGCTGGGGACAGCTGGTCACCAGGCATGGCGAGGTGCTTTTGCTTCAAGCAGAGCAACCTGTAAAAACAACCTGTACCGATTAATGGAGCTCTTAAAAGCTCCATGCTGCCCAAACTCTGGCTGCTTGGAAAAGAAAGAGGCAGTGAGTAGGAGCCATGGGTGATACCAGTGCGGGAAATGAGTGGAAAATGGGTGGCTCTATTTCTTGAGGCCCCAGGGGAGATTTGGTGAGTGAAGCTCTGCTGTTCAAACCCAGTTGGCAGCAGTATGGGAAAGCAAAAGTCAGGGTGAGGCATTTGGCGTGAGCCCTGGTTTTTAAAACATTTAGTTTTCAGCCAAAATACAGATGGGACAGCTTCTGCAGGGGAGACTGTAAAGACCCATTGCAACCACTGGGCTCAGACTGTGGTTTCAACACCCACTGCCAGCCTGCCGTGCTCACCGCAGGCTTAGCTCAAAGAGGTGCAATGAACCCAAAGACATCACAGAAAAAAGAAATAGGTTAATGTAGAACATCACAAGTCTTTATACCAACTTACAGAATCTAGTAATACTAATGAGTTTATTAGTGCCTCCCTGCCCCCAAATCAAACTGCAGACTTCAGAAGAAAAATTTGACTTGTTATATAATGAAGTAGGCTTAGATTTATGTTAACTAGAAAAATCTACTTATTTTATTCTGTTATTCTCTCTTCCTTTGGGCAACTGCACTAGAACAGATTACAGATAAAAGTGTACTTCAACATATTAGCTCTTGGTTTGCTCTGCACAATATATCTAAGGGATCACTTGGTGTGTGTTTGCAGCCAGACAAGCATGTGGGTGTATCACTGTTAGCTGTTATTTCCCCTACTACAAAAGATGAAAAGTAGTAATTTAGCAAAGATGCAGAGCTGGATTCCCACTCTCCCTGAGCGAGAGCAAGGTGGCTGTCAGTCCGGCAGGCATCACCTGTGAGCTTCTTTGAGGCAAAGGTGGGAAAACCAGACCATATGTCAGGAAGCAGTCCGAGACTACAGCACCTGCGATGCACAGGAGCAGAAAGCAATATCCTCTGCTGGACAGAGTGCTGCGGCTTGGGTTCCTGGGCACTACTGCCATCTAATAAGCCTCCCTAATACAAGTCACTGGTCACAGGCAACAGTGCCGCCTTGCAAGGCTGTATCCCTTCCCTGGAGGAATGGACACTGCCTTCTTCCACAGCCAGGGAAAAGGTGGGCTGAGAACGCGCTCTTTGCTGTTTTGCCCTTAGATGAACTTGACTACCAGACTGCCAGGCCAAACGGATTCAGTACCTGCTGGCAGGAGACTTTGAAAGCATGAGGAAGAGAGGCTGACAGAGCACTGCTAGCGAGTCAAGTGTGTGGGACAGGTACGAGGGTACAGAACTTGTGTTTTATCCATGTTCTTTGTTTGCTGGTGTTAAACTCTGGCTACCAGGATGTGACATTCTGACCTGTATCTTTTAAAAGCTCAAGTCCAGTCAGTGCCATACAGGTCATAACCAACCTCTTAAAATCTGGTTGATGAGCAGGACGGCAAGGCTGCCGGTGTGCCTGTGGGGATCTGCATCCGACATATGACGAGGCACACGTGCTCTGCTGCTGAGGCTTCTCGCGCTGCATCTGGGAGGCATCGCTGTGCGCTGGACCCTTGCAGCCTTCGGGCAATGCTGCACCCAGAACAGGAGTAACACAGCGTAAGGTCCTTCTCCAAAAGGAGAGTGGCAATCTCCTTGTCAAACAAATGTTAAACATCTGACTAGAGTACTGCTCTAATAATCCTGCCTTACAGTCTCCCTTCCATCTGTACAGCATCTTAATGCCAGCAAAGGCACAAGCCAGACTACCAAAACACAGTATCGACTTTTGGAGTACAAATTGCAGTAATGCTTCCTTCAAAACACCACGTTTGCTTACCTCATCTGGGGCAGCACTGGGAGGTGAATTATTTACTCTCTCCTTCCCTCTTTCCTCTCCTTCACAGGTCTTCCCTGCCTGTGCTGGCCAGTGATTCAAAACACAGGTTTTAGGATAGCTCATTTGCCTCTGAAAGTCAAGCAGTGGCAGCAGCTGGGATGTGGATGCCCAGGACCTTTCTCTGCCCTCACACAAGCTTAGATCCCATCCGTAATGGGATCCCTCTTATCTATAACACAGCAAGCAATTCCCTTGCAGTAGCAAAAGCTGAGATCAGCTACCAGGCTGTGACCGTCCAGATTTATTAGGCTGTCTGCCACTTGAAACAAATCTTCAGCCTGAGATTTACAGGTGCTGTGGCAGAGAAAAAAACACTTTTCTTTGTCTCTTCACTGCCCTGTCATAAGAATTTAACAAAACCCTCCCACTGCAAATGATCAGCTGTGGCACGAAGCGGCTGCTGCTCTCACCTTCCACTCTTACTTCATTACCTGTGCCTCATCTGTACCGTGGAGTGGCCCAAAAGCTGTGAAGAAGGTGCTCAGCCAGCACCTTGCTAAAGATGAGGGGAAAGGAGCACAGCAGATTTTGGAGGCAGCAACCTGTTTGCAGAATGAGATTTGCCCGGTCCCTGGGACCTCTCTGATCCCTTTAATTCCTGAGAGCGGGGTGTCAGCACAGTATCAGACAGATGCTATGTATCAAACATGGGGCTCTTGCACTGTAGCCTGTGGTTACTGAATATCCATAAACAAGTTAAAAGTGAGGAATAAACCAAAATGGTGCAAGAAGCTACCGTAGGAAAGTGTCCGAGCACAGCAGCCTTCCTGGTGAGTGCAGGCAGAGACCATTGCTCTCACCGATGTTGCACAGCAAAACTAAACGCAAAACTAGCCACCGCTGGCACGTGGAGAAGTCAGCACATGGATCTGAACCACATGGCTTTGCCCAGGGCTCTCCTCTTCCTCACCTTCCTCCTTTGTCTACTGTGTCCCGTACCCTGAGATAAAGCATCTACAAAGCCCTGGTCCCAGACCCCATCCATCCCTTACCGGACACTGAAAGTGGCTCCATCTGCGCGAAGAATCAGGTCACTTCTATTGCCCCCTTGATGGTGTAATAAAATACCGAACTTGTGGGAGCAGCTGTGCCGATACCACGGCACTTGACGAACGACTAGGTGTTTGGGTATTAATCAGAAAACGAAGGTCACTGTTAGTGTTTTAGGGTCAGTGTGACGTGCAGAGCTGCGGATATTTGGCAGAATATAAGGCGAATTCCTGCTCATACCATCACGGGGCACCAAGGCTCCCGCCGCGGCAGGCAGGCTGCAGGCGAGGGACCGCCGGGACCCTCAGTGCCCGCAAAATCTCGCTACCTTGTGGTGTGAGGGAGTCGCTTCGAAGTGACTTTGCCTCCCTTCCTGCCCGTGCAGGTGTTCTCCTCAGCACCTCATCGAGCACCAGCACGGCAGACCCACAACCGCCGCGGGAGGCCAGGCGTTTGGAGACCCGTTCGCGGCGGTGGCCCGCCGTCCCACACACGGGACGCAGCACGAGGCCTCTCCTCCTCCGTGAGGGAGCAGCGTGCCACGGGTGTTTTAACGGGACCGACCAGCCGACGCGCCAGGCC